>NC_142010.1:190666665-190831665 GCF_049901735.1 Notechis scutatus | reverse complement strand
CCTGATGTACTGGCCTGTCTCCTGATAGCGCCTCCATGCTCTGGACACTACACTGACAGACACAGCAAACCTTCTTGCCACAGCTCGCACTGATGTGCCATCCTGGCTGAGCTGCACTACCTGAGCCACTTGTGTGGGTTGTAGACTTTGTCTCATGCTACCACTAGAGTGAAAGCACCGCCAGCATTCAAAAGTGACCAAACCATCAGCCAGAAAGCATAGGAACTGAGAAGTGGTCTATGGTCACCACCTGCAGAACCACTCCTTTATTGGGGATGTCTTGCTAACTGCCTCTGCTTTCCACCTGTTGTCTATTCCATTTGCACAACAGCATGTGAAACTGATTGTCAATCAGTGTTGCTACCTAAGTGGACAGTTTGATTTCACAGAAGTGTGATTGATTCGGAGGTACATTTTGTTGTTTATGTGTTTCCTTTATTTTTTTGAGCTGTGTGTGTGTATGTGTATGTGTATGTGTATGTGTATGTGTATGTGTATGTGTATGTGTATGTGTATGTATGTATGTATGTATGTATGTATGTATGTATGTATATATAAATACCTTCATAGGCTATAGGCTATCTATGTGCCACCAGCACCGTTTCCAGGCCCTAGATTAAACTGGTATTCTAGACCTCTTTTTCCCCCCAGTTTTGTGGTTTGGGAAGCTTTAAATGCCAAAATGGGTGCTTAAAATATTGCATGCCATTAGGTCTGTTATATATCTTAAAATCCCTTGAAGGAGATTTATGGGAAAGATTAGATGCTTTAGGCCTCTGGAAAGCTTAAAGAATCCCTTACACAAAGCCTGAAACTCACAAAAGAAAACACTGATACTCCAGCCCAGGTTACTCTGGTGACTTCTCTCTTCTACTTGATCTGCAAGAAAAAAAACACCACTACAACCTTTTAAAAAAAACACCTAATTAAACACTGAAAGGACCCTCTGTTCCATTGTGCCATCTCTGATGAATAAAATATTACTGGTAATGTATGGATTCTTGCTATTACAGTATTTAAAACCTTACAATAGTAGCAATAAATAATTAAATAGAAAGCTGCTCCTGCTTATTCTATATTCATCTGTTTGATATGTTTTAAATGCCTATATCTCAGCTAGGCTATGTGTTATTAATTAAAATCCTGAGTCATATGAAAGGATGTCTAAATCTTGCCCCCTTCCTCTACAGTGAGAAAAGCATTTACAGAACTTGCATTTGCTTTCAAGGGATAGAGATATTTTCCCAGCAATACTACAATAATATATTTTTTGCTAGAAAAGGTAGATAGAATTCCCCTTCAATTATTGTGGATGCATCAGTTATTAATTACCTCCCCTAGATTGGTATTTCTGAACCTCAGCAATTTAAAGAAGCATGAACCTCAATCTAGATGAGAGTTAGGGACTACACATTTTAAAGCTGTTGAGGTTGAAAAATGCTGCCTTATACTATGTCTTTGCACATCTAAACATACCTAATGAGCAGGTGGAGAAAAAAACCCACCCCTTTAAAAAAAATATTAGCTTTTTAGGAAATTGAACCTCTGAAATTGTTTGTAAGGTACTAAATTAAAATGATGCACTTAAGTTCACTTAAAAATCATTGCACTTATAACATATTTTTGACATATTTTTAATCTGCACAATAAGCATTTTGAGGTATATCAGTATTGCTTTAAAATGGGCCAGAAATATGAATAGATTTCAGTACTGAAATGTGCCCCAAAACAGATATTATCTTCTATTTCTTGTAAATATACTACCGTTTTTCTCCAACAATACGGCCTCCCGCAATAGGAAGTCCCAGCATGTTTTATAGGCATAAAATCAAATTAAGCCCCTCCCCCCAAATTAAGGCCTATATTAAACATGTGAAATGGGGGGGAATGGTGGGGGGAGGCTTGCCGTTAGGAAGTACTTTTGTTGCATACCCGGATATGGTGCTGCCTGCGTTGACTTCTGCGTTGGTGGGGCACTTCGTATCGGGAGACCTTCCACCACCATTGCTTTCCCTTCTCCCCGTTCTGCCGTGGCGTTTAGAGCAATGCCACGCACGGCCAGCCAGGGCTCCTCCCTGCAACCGGAGCCCGGCGGAGACACTCGGCTTCAGGTGCTCCTGTCGCCGCCTTCCTTTCACCTTCGAAGACAAAGCCAATTCTTTTAAAAACGATGCCCTACTACCGGTACGACAAAGCCTCCCCTGCCCGAGAGGCCAGCCCAACCCCACGTGGGGAGGCGAATCTCCCGGGGCCGCAGCACCCCGGGAGAAGCGCCCAGCCGCCATCCCTGCCTAGCACCAGGCAGAGCGCGAAGAGCTTCGCCTGGGGTGCCCAGCACAGCTGACAGGCGGGCCCTCCTGCCTGGCGGCGGAGCTCTTGCCAAGGCAGTGAGCACCTCCCCACCAGGCCCTCCACTCATCCCACCAGGGCCGCGCCAGAGCTGTGCAGGCTGGGCAGCGCTGGGAAAGCGAGCCACGGGTGCGCACCTGCCTGCCTGCCCAGTGAATGAGCTGGGCTGACCCAACCGTGGCTTCCTTCCCAAATCCCTCCAGACCGAACCCAAAGGGGCCACCAGGAGAGGCTGCCCGAGGCAGTGATAGCGCCCACCCATCCACGGATAGGGAGGCGAGGCAACGGCAGTGCTGCTTACCTGGCCAGCGGGTCCAGTGGAGAGACCCCGAAGCCGCCCGTCCTTTCTACCCCTCGCCCAGTCCACCCCCGTCCCTACGCATCTCCAAATGTGTCGGCAGCTCCAAACGCTGCAGCGGCATGAGCATCGGGCAGAGGCGCTCACTTGGCAGGGCTCAGCTCGGAAGAGGACACGGTGCAGGCCGTCGCCTTGCCTCCCTGTCCACAGATGGGTGGGTGCTATCACTCGGGCAGCCTCTCCTGGAGGCCCCTTTGGGTCCGGGCTGGAGGGACTTGGGAAGGAATCCAAGCTCGGGTCGGCCCGGCTTGTTCGCTTGGCAGGCGGGCATGCACCTGCGGCTCGCTTTCCCGGCACTGCCCAGCCAGCACGGCTCTGGCGCGGCCCTGGCGGGATGAGCGGAGGGGCCGGCGGGGAGGCGCTCGCTGCCTTGGTGAGAGCTCCGCTGCCAGGCAGGAGGGCCCGCCTGTCAGCTGGACTGGGCACTCCAGGCGAAGCTTTTCACGCTCTGCCCGGCGCCAGGCAGGGATGGCGGCTGGGCGCTTCTTCCCGGGTGGGCCGATCCTGTGCTGCGGCCCCGGGAGATTCGCCTCCCCACGTGGGGTTGGGCTGCCCTCTCGGGCAGAGGAGGCTTTGTCGTACCGGTAGTAGGGCATTGTTTTTAAAATAATTGGCTTTGCCTTCGAAAGCGAAGGGAAGGGGGTGACAGGAGCGCCTGGAGCTGAGTATCTTTGCCGGGCTCCGGCAGGGAAGAGCCCTGGCTGGCCGCGTGTGGCTGCGCCAAACGCCGCGGCGTTGCTCTAAACACCGTGGCAGCACAGGCAGAAGGGAAAGCAACGGTGGCAGAAGGTCTCCCGATACAAAGTGCCCCACCAATGCAGAGGTCAACATCCAAGCTGTTGCCACCCGCCCGAGGATGCAAGGGGGGGAATTAAGTCACCCCCGAAAAGACGGCCTAGCCGTTTTTTCGGGGGGGGGGGATTTAAGTCACCCCCAAAAAGATGGCCTAGCCATTTTTTGGGGGATCAAAAAAAAAAAATAAGGCCCAGCCTTATTTTGTGAGAAACACGGTATTATTTTAATAACAATATACACTAACTGAAAAGCATTGTTTGAATATGCAAAAAAAATATATTTCCCTAAATATTCATTTGTGATATAATTTTTACCATATCTGATGGTAAAGTATGATAGATAGATGGATGGATGGATAGATAGAATGATTCACAATTGGAACTGAAAATTACTTTTAATTTGAGTATTATAATTTAAAAATATTTCATTCTATATTTCTTTTCTATAATTTTCCATTTAGGGTAGGTTTCAAATTTTATTGATATCTGTGGGAGGTTTTTTGGTGTTTTCATCCAATAATTCAGAGGCAGATAGGATATAACTGAAATGATACCAAAAGTGCTGCTCTTCCTAGGAAGTGGTGGAGACTATACAATAGTTTCATTTCAATTCTCAAACATCCCATTTGATAACTTTGTTATCTTTGATAAATCTTGAAAACTTTGATAAAAGTTTTCATTTTATTCAAGATTTTCAACTTGATCTTGCTTACTTTTTCTTTCTTATGAAAACATATGGTTTCTTTTATTTTACTCTACATGACATCCCCAAGTTTCATAATCCATTGGTTCTGACAGTTTTTAATTGAGCTATACTTTGTTGTCTCTAGGACAGAATACTACATTAATAAGTGGGGGCTGTGCTTGAGCAATACTTGAATATTTCACATATAATAGCAACTTTTACTATTACCCTTTGAGCAATCTTGCTTCAGTTCAACCTATTGTGATGATTAGCCTTTCATCCCATTTAAAGATGTTAATTCACTTTATAATTGCCATGGTAGGGGTGGCAAACCCCTACAAACCAACAGTAATTTCTGACTTTCAAAATCAGTCATTGCTAACATTCACAATTAATGCATCACAGACTCTTGTATTTAACAATATAATGTCAGTTGAATGATCAAAACCTGATGTTTGCTGTTAACTTCTTCCATCTTGCTTGTGGGTAGTAAAGCAAAGCAAAAATGGGAAGTTTGTGTTTAAACTTTAAAATAAATGGCATAAATCATATAAGATCTAGGCTAATAGATTATCAAATTAAATTGTAACATACATAATTTGGTTTTTTGCTTATTGCATTGTATAAATCCAGTCAAGAGTGAAACCAGTCGATTGTGGTTTAGGCAATAAACTGTGGTTAAGCATACTGTAGTCTATCTGGTTTCACACATGGAAGGGGGAACCATTTGCTTGGTCTTGTAGGCTAAAGATAGTTTTTCAGGAGCCTACTTGGCTAAAATGTGTTCATTGAAGTATTCATGATACTTGCATATGTGAATTTTAGAAAATATTTTATAATATTTTATGAATCTGTTCTTGTAATGGACTGCAGATGGAAGTCTAAAAAGCAACTTCATGATTATCAGCCAATCTCTTTATTTCTGGGAGACAGTTATTTTACAGATTTTACATTTTTACTACAGAGTATTTTTTTTGTTTTCTGTTCTCAGAAACCAATAAAAATATAGTACATTGTGTCCTATACAGTAAAACCTATTTCTTGGGCCCTGGATTTTTTTTTAGAACTGACATCTTGCAAATGACATGCTCTGGTAGAGCATTAAAAATTAAATGCAAGACAGAAGCTCACTAATTTGCAAAGGGATAGTAATTCTATGAGAGAAAATGCAGTCAAATTTAGGTTTGTTGGAACAAACATCTCTGGAAACAAAAGCCAAAAGTGATTTTTCAAATATGTTACCTGAAGCCATGTTTAAAACCGCAAAAATTCTGTTGTAGAATAAGAAGACATATAATCTTACTGCTGAAATAGGTTTTTTTTCTCCAAGAAAATAGCTAAAATAATCTACTTGTTTGCATAATGTGCTTCTGCAGTTTGGCTTGTCAGTCACCAGAAGGAACAGAAAAAAGAAGTTTCTGTGTAGCATCTTATTTCTTTATTTCTTCTTATTTTTTGCTTGTTTGGGGCAGCTAAGATTTTGACAAGCATAAAAAGAAATGTATGAATTGAAACATTCTTTTCCTCCCTTTCTGTGAAGAAATGTATGGGGCAAAAAGCATTCTTTGTCCTGATTTGGGAGTTGATATTTGGTATTTCATCCTGAAGCATGTAGGTTGATTTAGAAACTAGATCTAATTTAGAAAGAGTGAGAAAAACAAAATACATGTATAATCCTATTTCATCTATTGATGCTTTTTGTTGCTGGAAATTATGCGATCTACTTTATCCTGTAATGAAATGATTTCAAGATTTAAAGTAGCACATTGTTCCTCCAACCTACACAATTTCCTGTTCCCTAAAATAAAGAAACCGGTGAGAAACATTCTGGCCTCATTCACACATTTCACTCAGCCGTGGTGTGATTTGTTTAGCTTTGATTAATGTATTGCATGAACCCCTGTTATCCTTTTGGTCTGGCTGTGGGAGATGGGGTTAGGTGATGCAGACTTGCACTGGTTCAGCTCCAAGGCGTGTCCCAGTTGGTATTGATAGGGAGTGAGAAATCCAGTCCATGACTGTTTCTTTGTGGCATGCCCAGGACTTGGGGCTCTCTCCACTCCTTTTTAACATCTACATGAAACCACTGGGTGAGATCATCCAACACCATGGGGTGAAGTACCATCAATATGCTAGGAAAGCCATTGCACAACTTTGTGCCGAAGGGCCAGTTGTGCCTTTCCTGAATTGTGAGTCACTGCACACAGTCATTCATAGAAATAAGACTTATATACCGCTTCACTGTGCTTTATAGCTCTCTCTAAGCGTTTAAAGTGTCAGCACATTGCCCCCAACAATCTGGGTCCTCATTTTACCCACCTCGGAAGGATGGAAGTCCGTGTCAACCTTGAGCCAATGAGATTTGAACTGCCAAATTGCTAGCAGCTGGCAGTCAACTGATGTAGCCTACAGTATTGCATTCTAACCACTGTGCCACTACGGCTCTGTATTCATTCCCTGGTTATCACCCAATTGGATTATTATAACTCCAGAAGGCTAAAAATATGGGAATGGACCTCACCTCCATTGGGAGAATATCAAAGCAGAATCTTCTTCTGAATCCTACCAGCCAGTCTGGTCTAGTAGTTTAGGTGCTGAGCTAGAAACTAGGAGACTTTGAATTCTTTGGGTCAATTGCTTTCTCTCAGAACAATCGACTTACAATCTCATGGTTGGGGATGCTGAAATAGGAGGTAGGAGATCACTGCCTTCAGTTTACCCAGAAATAAATCATTCTTTCTGATTTGTTGGAGTGGTGCGGTGGCCTAGAGGTGGATCTCTTGCTTCACAATCAGGAGGCTGCGAGTTTGATCCTAAGTAGAGGCAGATATTTCTCCCTCTGGGCACAATGAGAATATATCTGCTGAACAAAACTCCGCATTGGTGACAGGAAGGTCATCTGGCTATTAAACACTCTGCTAGCTTTGTTCAGTTGCCCAGACTCCACCCTGCAAGAGATTATGGGGTCGTTAAAATATGATGATTACTTACTAATTTATTAAAACTTATAGCTTCCAAAGTAATTAAAAATTATTGGGAGTTTTCTATCTCCCATTTTGTTGGTTCCACTTGGTTTAGAAAAATTTACCAAGGTTTTCATGTGACTGGAAATCCCAGAACTACAGGCTAGGCTATGAGAAATATCATAGAAGAAAGCAGTGGGAAACCATTGCTTTGGCATTTGAGGTTACCAGGAGTTGAGCTTCACCTGAAGGAAGCATTTTAAAAACAGTTCCTGCCATAGTCTATTCCTCTTTAAATTTACTTTGATCCAGGATGTAATTTATTCACTTTCATTTAATAAGCTTTAAATTTTCTGGTTAGGTACATATAAACAAAGACTTTGGCAATATTTCTACTTGCTGTTTTCTTGCCAAATAGTTACAGATAGAAAAATTGGATCAGTCAATGTGAATTATGAGTTTGCATGCTTAGATTGTTAAACAGATGTCTTCATATCCAAGCCTGCTGTCTCTTGTGTTGCATATTCTGTTATTACTATCTTACATTTTACCGCGGTAACCGAATACTGCATTGAATCCATTGTTGGAAATAAATACATCAAATGTACATGTCTGTAAGAAAGACATTCTTACTTTTGTTGTCCACAAACCCAATGTCTTATGGGTTGTTGTAAATCAATAAGCAACAATAATATTTTCATACATTAGTAAGAGCTCACACACATTTAAATGTAGCTAAATTTTTTAAATTAGGCAGATTTGGGCTGCCCATCAATAATTTCACCATTAATTCTAATATGCTACAATTCCTTGTTTTATTTTAATGTTTTATTTTTTAAACCTGGTTTCAGGTTTATTATGGTTTGTGACCTTAATACATTATGCATGAGGAGTCACATAGTTAAGATGCTATTAGTGTAAGAATTAGTGCCAAGTATTCTAGAAGTATTTCTACCATTGTTAATTCCAGCACCTGATTCATTATTATACATTATTATACTATATATAGTATAATACTATTTATAGTATAATATAAGTATAATAAGAGCCATGGTGACACCGTGGTTAGAATGCAATATTGCAGGCTAACTCACTGCTCACTCCAGGAGTTTGATTCTGAATAGCTCATATTTAATTCAGCCTTCCATTCTTCTGATGTTGGTAAAATGAGGACCCAGATTGTTGGGGACAATTATGCTGACTCTGTAAATTGCTTTGGGCTGTCAAGCACTATGAAGCGGTATATAAGTATAAGTGCTATTGCTATTTATATGCTTATGTGTTTATTCACATGGCCGTAGATGTAAGAATATTTAATTCTTAGCTTGAATTAAACTCCTCCTAAAATCCCAGCCCCTATTGACATTACATTTAATAAATGTGTTAGTATTTTAACTCCAAGGTTTATAGAAATGGACATCAGGGTAACCCTGATTGATTTTTCTATTTGCTTTAATGGGAAGAATTTTGCTTCTATTTAGATTTTGAAGTCCAGTTGGTTATTCCTCAACTATAATTGGAAATGTCTTATTACATTTTAAAACATTTTATTGAAAAACAATAAATTGTTTTGGCTAGATATCTGCCTGCAAAACTCTTTTCATGGTGATTGTTTTTTATGGATTGGAAATACTTTGTCACTGCCATAATATGTTGGAATGATTATGAGATTAGATCCTTATTGGACATAATTATATTATAGCATTAGCATACAGAGATGTATGATTTAATAATAGTTGTATGACAGGAGCGATTCAATTGCTAATACGTACTCTTTATATCTAAATTTTATTAAGTGTGGTTAGTAGCTATTAAAAACTGAATGAAATCTTACTGTCAAAATTAAAAAAGAGATCAGATTGATGTTAAAAGAAATCAACAAGAAATATAAAGGCAACCACCACTGTGTGTGATGCCTGGATATACATAGCCGATTTGTCTTAAGAGAGAGATGTCAATTCAGAGGTATTGGAATATAAGCACATCTCTGTTATTCAAATATTGTATTAATTCTGATTGAAATCTTCACTTACGTGCTGTATTTCTTCACCTTCCTGCCTTAGCTAAAAGATATCTTGTTGAACTTGTACATGTAAATGGTCTTGCAACTTTAGTTAGTGTGACAAAAGTTTTATGTAACCTTATGCATACTTCTAAATCATATCTGAAGTGAATACAACATAATAATTTATATCAAAGCCAAATCAAGTTAGTAAAGATGAACAAATTTGGAGAGATGGTATGTTTTTGTATATAAACATATCTTTATCAATAAGGTTTGACCAACGTGCCTACCGTCCCTGTCCTATTGTTTCTCTTATTCTTCTTTTATTTTTCTTATATGTACCCATTCATGTATTCACAACTATGTATACACTTATACTTATTATCTTGTAAACAATTGGCAAATCAAATAAATAAATAAATAAATAAATAAAAAACAGGGAAAAATGACTTGTTTGAGCTGTAGTGCTGAAGAAGGCTCTCACGTATTCCTTGGACGGCAAAGGTGACTAACAAGTAAGTACGGGAGCGCATAACACCAGACATGTCACTAAAAGGCAAAATCACAAAACTGTGTCTCACTTTGACCATGTGATGCAGGGGAATTCACTGGAGAAAGTAATTATGTTCGGAAGAGTTAGTGGTTGAAAAGAAACCAGGCCGGCAAAGGACATGATGGCTGGAGACCTATCAATTCTGACAACAGCATAGAGAAACTCAAAGAAATAGTGCAAGATCAGAAATGTGGAGAGAATAGAATTGCCAATAGTTAATTGAATGGATAACATCATCATCACTGATAAGCTATACATATGATATAAAAGGAAGGCAGAATATGAAAATTATAATTTACCTTTCAAAGGTTTAATATCTAGCACAGGGCTGTCAAACTACTGGCCCGCGGGCTGGATGCGTGATGCAATGGCCATGCCCGGTTTAGTGAAGGGGACAAAATGTCCTGATACATCACGACACCATTGTGACGACGTGAGTTTGACACCCCTGATCTAGCGTAACTTTTATCAGTGTGTATGTGTAAGCTTGAAGGAAATATTTTAAAGAGCAAAATATTTTAAAATGATGTAGAACTAGAAATTCGCACTTTTGGGGTTTCTTAACAATGTGATATCGATATGAAGTGTTCTCTTATTACACAAATATCAAATGTTAATTATAATAAGCCTTCTAGCTGATTTTGTCACAATTCACCTGTGTACTATTTTTTTAAATTCTGGAATTTTGGAAGCACCATGAGCTAATTTTAGAGTTTATGTTCCTATGGAAACATTGACTGCTAAGACAGCAGGAAATCATACGTTAAGAGCCAATGGTCAGGAGATGGAGAAACAGATATATAATCTTTATATAAATAATGTGAAAGTTGCATATATTGTAAATGGTAATGTCTGCCATGCAAATACCATATCTTAGGTAGACTATTCCATGTTGACTTTGGTATAACTGCTTTTCAAAGTTAAATCATTCTATTCAGATCAGTTGTAGCAAATGCAAAACTGAGAAATTAATATTTGACTACAACTAATATTGTTATATATATATGATGTGGTTTTGGCACTGTATTATGGTTTAGGAATTAACAGTCATGAATGTAATACTCTTGTAAATATCATCTTGCTAATCTTGGTAAAATTTATTAATTTATCTTTTACTCACTAATTATTATTTGTATTTTGTTTAGCATACTTGAAGCACTGTGAAGCTTCTGCGTAATCTGAATGAATGAATGAATGAATGAATTCTTTATTGGCCAAGTGTGATTAGACACACAAGGAATTTGTATTGGTGCATATGCTCTCAGTGTACATAAAAAGAAAAGATAAATTCGTCAAGAATCATAAGGTACAACATAAGGTACAACAGTTAATATTCCAGCAAACCTCCATTCCAATCAGTAACTCTGAGACAAACATATCTCAAAAGTACCTTTATTACCTGGCACATCTGTGGAATCCTGAATCTAAAAGTTTTCGGGCTTTCCACAATTTCCCAAACTACAAATCTATCCTCCCTTGGTCGTCATCACATCACATGGCCCAAGCATGATCCGTCCAAAAGTAAGATCCTTATTTTATCCTGCGCCATACTAAATGAACTAACAAAAGAATTTTATTTTGTCTACTTAGAGCTACTTAATTGAAATCACCTCCCATTTTCTCAGGCTATGTGGCAGCGTGGAATATGGCTTCCAATGTTGACAATTGTACTTAATTAATTTCAGAGCTGTGGTCCTTCACTCAAATACAGTAGCTCGAAAGTTCTTCGTCATGGTGAGAAATAACTTAATTTCCATAAATTCCTTCATATAGGTATACTATGCCTCTTGGTGCTTCTGTACTGTGTAACGGTTTCTTCCATAAGATTCTATGATTGCTTCCCTAAAAAAACCCACCACCTTTATGAAATAAAGGTACCAAGGAATCCTTGAGATGTTGGACAAGAGTTTGAGAACATGCACATTTATAGAAATTACATAAAGCAGAATACATTTTCCAAGTAAATTTTTCCTAGGGAACTGAAAGTGTGACCGAGTTTCGTGCCTAAGTTTTTTTTCTTCAAGCTCACACTTTGATAAGGAAAAAATGAGGAAAAGATTGGCTGACAAAATAAAGGAAAGAATCACTTTCCATATTTTTGTTTCCTTGTCTGATTAAATGGAACAAAAAAAAAACAATCAGCAAAATAATGAGTGTTATAAACTGAAGATACTCTTTGGAGCTTTGACTTAATTATTTGGCAGTTTAACATATCAGAGAAGATTCACCATTTCAGATAATGAATACTGACAAAGGAAGTGATTATTTATATTTGTCCTATCCAAGATGCGGGAAGCAAAAAGGCCTAAGCTAATAAGCCAAGTTTGAGATCATAAAAAGCACTTGTAGCAGAAGGAAGCTGACAAAGGAGACTCAACATTCAATAGGTGTTCAAAGTAGCAGAGGTAGTACCATAAATCTGGTGGAGCAGGAAAATGGCATAATCAAGTAATAGCCCAAATTCCAGAAGTTCAGGTGAAAATTCTGCACATACATAAAGAGACACTGAAACAGATGTTTCTAGCATGTGACTTCTCAATCCAGGTTCATAAGCCCTTAGTTCTACCCTTATTTCTTTGGTAGAAAATCTGGATTCTAGAAGAAACCCAACTTTGGAGGGTTGAATTTCTGTTACTTTATCACTCATTGATAATCCAATTCTATGAATTTGAGGTTGTGCATCATCTTTTAATCCTGCAAGAGGATTCTATCTAGGATTTACTCCAGAAACTATCAGCCTCTTGGTCCTTAATCTAATGGCAAATTAACATTTACTTGGACACTTTTAGTCTCTTTTTACTAGAACATAGATGCCATAAACCCCAAAAGAAAACTTGGGGAGAGGGGAAAATAGTGACTAAGGAGGCTTTTTTTCTTTCTTTATATTACAGTGATAAGAGGTTCTTTAGTAAGATCGTTTATGTCCAAGAATTTGTGTCAAAAGAATTCATTTTTCTCCTTTGGTCTGCCTCCAGAATATTCACAGAGAATTTTTGAGCCTCTCAATGTTTAGAACAACATTCCTTTATTGAGTGCTCTCAAACTCAATGAATTATTGGATAAAATAGTCAGAAACAGATCTAAAATAGAGAAGACTGGTCTATAATATAAAGAGAAGAAGGTAAAGGGTAGCTGTTCCAAATAAAAGTCCATAATACTGATCAACTCTTTGCTAGATCATAGATTCTAGGATGTTGCAGGAATGTTTTCTGCCTTAACCTTTTAGATAGGTTCCTGAAAGTTTCTGAAGGACCAAATCCTGGAAATATATCTGGAAGACAATAAGGCTATAAATGCATTTTATTACCAATCCATTCAAATGAGCTGAAAATGGACTTCGGTGAAGAATTCTTCAGAAAGTAACAGATATTTTAAGCCCTTTAAAAAAATCGTCGTTTTATTAATATAGCACATGTGACCAATCAGATAGCATACTGAGGAAAAATTCAAATGTTGGCTTTTGTATATATTGTCCCTGGAACAGGAAGAAATATTGTTGCTATATATTGCCTGGGTCTAGAAGGCAATATAGGGTAGCAGTAAAAGTTTCTTATTGGAACCGCTCTAGAAAATCAGTGTCATTTTTTTTCTTCCTTTGTGCCACCATGGCAAGCTAACTAAAGTTAAAGAATTCTTAGTTTCTTAGCTTTTTTATTTCACTGTCCAATTTCTCTGTGTTATACAAATAATTTTTTTTGCAGACTTTTCAACTTTTTCAAGAAAGCCCCCTCTCCTAGAAGGAAATTTTTATTCTTCATTTTACAATGTTATCCCAGCAAGAATAATTTTGCATATGATCAAGTTATTTTATTTTTATTTATTTATTAAAAACACCCCCCCCCCCCATTTTTATTATTTTTAAAAGGAGCTCAAGGTGGCAAACATACTTAATATTCCTCCCTCCTTCTATTTTTACCACAAAAACAGCTCTGTAAACTGGGTTGGGCTGATTTGGCTTTTATGCCTAAGGTAGGACTAGAACTCACAGCCCCTTGCACCTCAATTATTTGCACCAAACTGGCTCTGATTTGAGAATAACAGAAATTATTCTGTTTTGCAGGAAAATGAAGATTTATAGGTTGGATAATAGAAACATTTCTAACCTTAAAAACATACACGTAAGCTTATCATATTAAAGCATGAAAGAAAAAGGTCTGGCCTTTTAAAAGACGATTCTTGTTTAAAATCAGTTTTGCAGAGATCGGTTTTTAGTGGATTATTGTAACATAGTTTTTTTTTTCATTTACAACATGCCTCTATTAAGACTCTTTTTCTAGCCATTGAAAGTCATTTCTGATGAGTGAATGTTCTGCTTGAGAGCCAGATTCCGCTCCAATTTCCATTTATACTTTACAAATAAGAACAGTTATTCCCATTTGCCTCTCCTCGATTACTGTTGTGCGATTTTTCCCCCCCTTTAATGACTGTAAGAAGTAAAAGGACCTAAGTATAATACACAAATGCTGCTTTCTTTGACACCATCTGGAAAACTACTCCTGTACAACTTAAACATGGGTAGGCGGGATGTCTGCTTGACACAGTTCTTGGTCCAAAACTGTTTTAGAAATACAGACTATTGATAGGAAATTTAAGAATGAAGTTGAGAGCTAAACTGGGTTTAATGGGATATTCTTCTTTAAAGCAGCATTTAGTGTTTGGAATCTGTTATAAGGTATCACTAACCTATCATATACTAATCTAGAATTCTGTCAAGTTTGAACTGTTGACAATGCTCTGCTGAAGTCATTTTTGTTGTTTAAGAGTCTTATAGTTGTTTTCAAAGTTTTTTGCCAACTAGATTTTTCTCACTTTTTATTTCTTCCATAAAGAAGCTTCTTGTGGTTTCCTATTTTCAAGAAGCCCAGCAATGTTTCTAAAAACAAAAATCTTATATTTTTTATTAATTTCTAGGAATTACTGTGAAATTATGGTAGTATAAAATACTTACTAAATAAAAAGGAACTAAATTAATGACTTATTAAGAAAGAGATAATGATAAATAGATTTATTCAGTGCCTGTGATCAAGGCCAAAATCCATCAATATATGTTCCAATGAGCAACCAACAATTAGTTTTATGGTTGCCTTCAGATGACTTGCAGCCTTCAAAAAAGAAACGTAGGTAAGCAGTAATACAGGAAAAATGAAATTAGTTTGACTTCAATCCTTCGTCCTCAGAATGGTGCCAATCTAGAGTGAAGTATGGGGTCTTTATTCCATGGGACAGAGATCTTACATGGTAGCTGCTGTGACATGGCCATTTAAAAGCCACCCATTTAGCAGAAAGCAAGGTGAAGCTTGTCGTACCTGGTAACCATGATTCCTCAGATACAGTCAATTGCTTCCTAGTTTCTAATTGTCTTTTTTTTCTTTTTATGGGCTTACAAACATAAATTATAAGGCTTCAAATTCCCATAACTTTTCCTCCTGTGCCGTATGGTTTCCATGTGGAGCTCAGAGATAGTCCTTGTAATATAAATAAAGTTGGATGCTGGCACTTTGCTTTGTAGCATTCCAGTTTTCTTTCTTGAATGTCTTTTAAATAAACTTCAGTTGGGGAAAGAGCCTGATAAGGGAGATCTCTGTAGAGCTTTTTTATTTTTAAATTATGGTAGATACACACTAGGTCAGTTCTTATCAAGCTGAGGTACAAATCAGAATGCACTTATTTTTTTACAGAGCATACATTTTCCCCATTTTATCATTCAGTTCTTTCATTAAAATACATTTTAAAATATGAATATTTCAAAATATATTTTGAGAGGAAATAGTCAAATCCCTATATTTAGATATGGAGCAAGAGGTGGTATTCAGCAGGTTCTGACCAGTTCTGGAGAACCGGTAGCGGAAATTTTGAGTAGTTCAGAGAACCAGCAAATACCACCTCTGACTGGCCCCACCCACCATTTATTCTCTGCCTTGCAAGTCCCTGCTGATAGGCTGGATCTTCTTTTGTTGCCCTGCATAGGAGAATGGAGCTGGAAAGCAGGTCAGTGGGGTGGGAGGGAATGGGGATTTTGCAGTATCCTTCCCCTGGAGTGGGGTGAGAATGGAGATTTTACAGTATCCTTCCCCTGCCACGGCCACCAAGCCACACTCACAGAACCGGTATTAAAAAAAATTGAATCCCACCATTGTATGGAGATATATATATTTTGACATGCACAAATTAGGACAGGAAAGGACTGAATGTATTTAGCAATTTATTTGAAACAACTATATCAGAGGTGGTATTCAGCAGGTTCTGACCAGTTCTGGAGAACCGGTAGTGGAAATTTTGAGTAGTTTGGAGAACCGGCAAATACCACCTCTGACTGGAAATTTTACAGTATCCTTCCCCTGCCACGCCTACCAAGCCACGTCCACAGAACTGGTAGTAAAAAAAATTGAATCCCACCACTGGACTATAAGGGACACGTAGTTTCTTACTTTGGAAGTTTAAGTTTCTGAAAGCTGTATTTTGTGTCCCTCTTCATCTCCAAATGCCGTTGTTCATCTAGGACTTGGCTGCATTTATCTTGGGGGTCTGTCTGAGACATTGGGGTCTGAGATTTTGATGGAAACAAATGCTTTGGGCTGAGTCTTTGTTTCAGCTCATTCTACTAGATTGGTGGCCAAATTATTGTGATTCTGACCTGGCATGTGATGGCATTAATAAAATGATCTATCTAAATTACGAATCTAAATTATAGACCTATAAAATGACAGGGTGAAAATTATCTGTCCCTTTTAAGAGGCAATTAAAGGTTTTTGGTGTACCATTCTTGTTAAAATCCTACATGTTAAAATCCTACTTGTTAAAATCCTACATGTTTCACATTGGGTATTTTTATGCCTTGGCTTGAATTGGTACACTTCCTATTATGAAGACCAAGGGCAAATGGAGCCCCCTGTATTTATAGATGTTGAATTAAAAATCCATGTATTGTTAAGTGCCCATTGTACTCGCTCATGACCATGATACCAGAAAATTATCAGTAATTTCCCTCTGATCAAGAAATTACAATCTTCCTTTTGCAAGGCCTGCTTTAGACAACTACTAGAAAGATTGCGGGTTTCTAGCAGAAGTTGATTGATATTGTCTTCTTGTTAAATATTTCAGGTTTGGGATCCCCCCCCCCTGTATTTTAAATTTAGTGCTTATGTTTTATTGGTTCAGAACTGCAAATAAATAATTTGGATTCAAAACATAGAGATCTGTCCATCTCTAAAGATCCTGTTTAGTTTGGCCCTAAAACAGCCTTGGGTTTAGATACTATTAAATGTTGGGTAGAAATAAATCTTTTACCACTTGGCTTCTTTTTTGTTTTACTCCTGAGTATCCCTAAGCTATCATTTATTTTATTTGTATCCTGCCTTTATTACTTTTACAAATATCTCAAGGCAGAGAATTTACCCAGCACACCTTCCTCCTCCTATTTTCCCCACAACAACCAGCCTATGAAGTTGGTTGGCCTGAGGGAGAGTAACTAGCCCAAAGTCACCGAGCTGGTTTTCATGGCTAAGGTGGGAATGGAACTCATGGTCTCCTGTCTTCTAGCACAGTAGCTTAACCCATAGACCAAGCTGGCTCTCTTCTCTTTGGAAGTTAGTGGAAAATGAAGCAGACTTGCCTTTTGGTCCTGTTATTTTTATTTAAATAGAATGTTAGCATCTATGAAAAATTTTAAACATTGACATTTGTGGTGTATCCTATTCTTGTTTAAATGTCAAAGTGGGTTGGGGCAGAAAAAAATAGCTGTGGAGTCTCTGTAGGGTCAGTGGGGCCAAAACAAACCTCCCACCCCACTTGTTGCTTGTTTTTTTTTTTAGTTTTGTAGGTTTAAGGTGACCCATAACTGATTCATGTTTAAGGCACCAATTTTACTTCTTCAAAGTCTCAGGATATCCCCAGGGGTGGGATTCTACCAGTTCGCACCTATTCGCTAGAACCGGTTGTTAACATTCTAAGCAGTTCGGAGAACCGGTTGTTAGAAGAAATTACTGGCCTCATCCTGTAAGGAAGGCTGGAAGGAAACATTCTGGTGTTGCTTACAGAAACTGCCTCTTCGTTAACCCTTATTACATTCTTGGCAGGACTAGATTTCCTGTCTCAGGAACTTCTCTGGAGTTTTTTCCCCTCCTTTGCTGGTACTTTGCTTGTGTGGAGTGACCATTCAAAGTTACAATGGCACTGAAAAAAGTGACTTATGACCATTTTTCACACTTACGACTGTTGCAGCATCCCCACAATCATGAGAGGCCAGGCAAGGAGATGCGTGCCTCGATGTGAGTGATATTGAGTTGGCCACGCCCAGCCAATAACATGACCACCAAGCCACGTCCACCCAGTCACATGACCACCAAGCCACGCCCACCACAGCCATGCCCGCAGAACCGATTGTTAAAATTTTTGAATCCCACCCCTGCATATCCCCCTTTATAATCCCAGCCCCATTTATTTTAGCATGTAGCCCTAAATGTCTTGTAGAAAACACATGGCTCCTCTTAAAACTCATGGAAGTTATGTAGCCTTGAAATCCAGCATCAACACCAGAATGAAGTTAGAACTCTTGCTGCAATAACTTCTAAATGTGAAGAAGATGAACTTAACTGTGGAGATTTGGTTACACTTTTGATTCAGCTTCCTCATAATCAAATTAGGAAATAGAGAAAAATGCTGATCTCTATAAATATGATAAAACCTTTTTCTTCCAGTTTCATGCCAAGAAAATGTACAAGCTTGGTTTATTTTTAGGATAACTTTCATTCCTGATAAACTTAAATGTTTTTTAAATAAGTGTAAAGCTGCTAAGACAAATACGATGTCCAATTATTTTGCAGTGAACCATTTTTACGTTCAAAGTTAGCTCTATTTTCTGTACTTGGGCTCTGTCTGATTGACAATTCTCTGTTGATGCTGGAGTAAGGCCAGTTCAAGCTTCTCGATTTAAGCACTTTGGAAGTTCACAAAAACTTACATCTGAGTCCAAATGCCTCCAGTTTGATCTGCTTTTCTCATAAGTTGACTGCAAATCCTTTTACAGCATAATTGTTTTATTGGAAGCGTTCTAAGTATAGGGGTGAGGTTCAGATGTAGAACTAAATAAAAAAAGTTTGCCGTTTCTTTCGAGATACTAAAATAAAGTATGTTTGAATTTGGGTTACTTAATTTTAGCGTATCAACATTTACAATTTGTCAGTTAAGAATGGGGGAAAGGTCAAGTGGAATCAATGCACAAATACTATTTATTCTGGATTGAAATGACAAAGCTGCACGGTTATCAAAAATTGGTTTGATGTACTAAGACAGCTTCATGGATAACAATTTGAAATGCAAATACACTAAAGTGTCTTGCTTGAGAGACTTCCTTTGTAATGTGGATAACTTAAATCTTGTATACAGGCTATAAACTCATCTGGTATTGGTTGGAGATTATTAAACATTAAATCCTCATGATGGCAGCCAGTATACACATGAACGGCTTGCCACAGTATGTTTTCCTGCATTGGTATGGACGTTTTTTCTTCATATAGAGGTAGATTACGCCAACAAGTTGACCTTAGACAGCAAGCCTAACTAGTGCTTTCAAGGCTAAGTACAAGAATTTGTAGATAACTTGCTGACTAAAAAGAAATTTAGTTGGATGTGGACCAAAAGTTACTTGCCAGAAGTTGCAGTAGGACATCTTCTGTGTGTGAAGGAATTCTGCTTGCCTCAACAGATGTTAGTGTTTTATATGAAGAAAATACATATTAGAGAGGAGTTAGGTAGAGATGTATCTTTGTGACATTGCTGTTCAAAACTACTAACAGAAATCAGCAACAGTCCTACAACCTTTTTATTGCCCCTGAAGTGTATTATCCATACCTATTAAAAAAAATCATCCCATTTAGATTCCAGGCACAAATTCTGTTTGTATCCCAATTGAGACTGTATAGCTCTTTTCATTCCTTTGAATAGATGTGATCTAAATTCTTCAAAAAACATATTTTAAATTCCACTGTGTGGTCCTAATATGGTTGTATACTGAGAAAACATCATAATCAAATCTGAGATGTAGACTTGGACATGCATCCTTTCACATTGGCTAAAGCTATCCTGATTTTAATTGATGATTACATGCTCTGGAGTAGAACATTGTGTGAGAAATTGAAATAATGCATTTTCTCACCCAAGGCAGTGCTGATGCTGTGAGAATCTTAAACAACCTGCCATAGATCTAGAAGGTTAATTAGATCTGATTGCCTTTATTTTATAATATTCTGTGTTTTAATAATTTTATTAAGCTTATCAAGATATAAAATACAAAAGAAAATGAAAATGGTAGGAAAACAGGGGATGAGATGAGGTAAAGGGGGGGGGGGGGAGAAAAGCATTGACTTCTGACTCTTCTTAGTGCAATAAAATAACATTACAGCCTCAACTTTTTACTTTTACGTACTTAATATGTACTAATCATTTCTATAACAACAAACATATCTAATCAGCAAAACTCAAATTCCAAGTTTCATTTCCCCCTCACCTCAATCACAAAGTTCGGAAGTGATTTCCAAGTAGGTACAAAAGTGGATATGTTCTTTTCTTTGATTAAAGCAGTTAATTTAGCCATCTCTACTAGTTCCATCAGTTTTTCCAACCATTTGTCCATTGTGGAAATTAAAGTACATTTCCATTTTGTGCGTGCATAAAATGTTCTTGCTGCTGTCAACATATATAACAGCAAATTTCCAGATTTATTTTATTTTATACTGACAAGAAAGTTGTGTTTCAGAATGGAGGAAAAGGTTAAACATCTTGGGCTTACATTGACAAGCACAAATTCTAAATTGTTTCAAAATAATTTGTACCTGTGTGGAAATATTTAAAAAAACCTATTAAAATTAGATAATTCTCCATGCTGCAGCGAGAGCCCAGAATGGGTAGATTCCTTATGACATCATTATGCTGAGTCTGTACTTATAGAAAAAGCCAGCCCCCGGAAGTATCCCCAGCTTTGACTCAGCTTCTTTAAGTCACAAGCTGTGTCTCTGAAAGCATTAGCGTTTTATTCAGTGATTTTCTACAGAAGCTACCCTTGCGTCAATCAGCTTTTGGGGATCCGGGCAGCTGCAACTTCAAGAGAGCGGGGCTCCATTCTCCTGCAACATTGGGATCGATGTTTTCCCAAGCGCTGCTAGGCAAGCAGGGAAGCGTCTGAGACCTTCCCCATAGCCACAGTTTGTCCGATTGTAAAACTGATCAGCAAACTGATAACAGAACCAGCCAGCTGATTGCGTGGGCGGCGATCTCTTCCTTCTCTGGCTGATCTGATTGCTCGGGGCTCGCAATAGCCTAAGGAGCGAAATTCACTTCTCAGAGCCATCGAAGAACAGCGGCCATCTTGGAGTGCAGTCTCTTCAGACATGAGGTGAGCGGCCATTTTAAGTGGCCTGGAGGCCATTTTCAGGGCTCCAAAGACCCAATTCCACCTTAAGCACTTTTGAGAGCCATTCTCTCAACGCTTGAGCCTTGCTTATTTTAAAATGGATCAGGACAGTGCTCATGCAGAGCTTCCCCCCTCAGTGGAACAGGCCCTCCAACCCACTAAAAGGAAAAGATGCAGACAATGTACTGCTCAGAGGGAAGTGGCTGCAAAAATCAGAGCTAAGGCTCTAGCCCCTAAGAAGACAACTCAGGCTGAGTTGAAGGCAGAGAAACACAGACATGCGGCTCTAGAGAGACAATTTAACAAGACTATTCAACAAATGAGAGGGCAACTGCAACAGGTTTCCCAGCCAGCCGAACATCAGGGTTTCCAGAGAAGCCCCCCCAGGGGAGGGGAAGTTGTTCATGGAGCCTTTGGACCCCCCCCCCCCGGTCTGGTCCCCTGAGGCGTTTGAGGAACAACTAGATCCTCAGGATTTCAGCAGGTCTGGGCCATATTTCCAGCAAACTTCTGGGCCCTATGCCCCCTCTCTTCCCTCCAGAGTTCAGGCCTCCCAGATCAGGCCGGAAGCTACCCTCATGCACACTGCAGCTGGCCTTTGGCCCTCCACTACCTTTGATACCAGGACCAGGGAGATCCAAGATGTTGTTTCCTTAGCCATTAGACAGGGATTGGTTGAAGGTTTTCAACAGGTTCTTTGGCCTCTGGATAGGGTTCAGGCCCTTCTCCCTTCTCAGTCTATGGCTTCCTTACCTCCACAATGAGATTTCCACAGACCCCAAGACCTCAGGATCCATTCTTCACAGGCAGAATGGAAGGAGTATGAAGGGGAAGAGGGTGCCTCCCCATCTGAACACAATTGCTCCTCTCGTCCAGAGGGCGAAGAGGGTGAAATCTGAGATCACAATCTTTCAGAGGAAGAAGACTCTCGTCCAGATCAGCCCTCCTCTGCATTAATCTTTAAACCAGCCCTCTTTAAAACCCTACTTAGCAAGGCCCTGGTCACTGCCAACCTGTCACCTGAGGAAGCAGCACCTGAACCCAAGGAGAACCCTCTGGGCAAGGAGACTTGCTCTTCTCCAAGCCAGTAGTACACACGGAGGTTTTGCCTTCTCCCCTTTTGTTTCTCGACATGGTCAATGAACAGTGCGCTTCCCCTTCGACAGGTCCTCATCCATCATATTTGGACAAGCAGTTCTACAATGTCCCTCGGTAGACACTCAGGTTGTGGCATCATTCTCCTCTTCTGGTACTCCCACCGAGCCAGAGGATGTACTTAAACCACAGGACAAGCGTCCTGAACAGACCCTCAAGCGCAACCACCAAGCAGCTGCATGGGCTGTTTGGGCTTTGACCGCTGATCATTTTTCACGAGGGCATCTCTACGATGGCTGCACCAACTGCAGGACTGATTGCCTGCCTCTGACCTCAGGTCTCATCAGGACTTTAACAAAATTATAGCAGCGGCAGAATTCACTGCGGATACCACCCTCAATTCTGCCAAATTTGCATCATGGGCCATGGCATCTTCGGTGGCAGCAAGAAGGTTCTATGACTCCGAAATTGGCAGGCGGAGTCACGCCGCAAATGGAAGCTGGCCTCTGCCCCCTGCCCAGGAGACAAGCTTTTCGGCGAGGCTCTAGCGCTGTATCTCATCGAGACCAGAGATAAACTTAAAATTCTTTCCTCCTCAGGGAAAAAAGCTGACTATCGCCCAGCTCCTTATCGCCCACCTGCCTTTTGGGCGGAGTCCACCTCCTGCTTTCCTCGGCCACAGAGGGCGTATTCTCAATGCCAAGACCAACATCAAGAACCACCTGGCAGACAACAACCTTCTTCTGGTAAATGGCCCTTTCGGGGGGAGGGGGTCGTGCCTTCCATCGCTCTAAGTAATATTCGTTCTCCCCACCCATCGGAGGTCGCTTAGCCTTCTTTGCCTCCAAATGGGAGGAGTCAACGACGGATGCCTGTGTGCTCAACACTGTTAGGTCAGGGCTACAATTGGAATTTCTATTGTCACCCCCAGAAGATTTTTTGATTTGTCCCATTTCACGGGGCACTTCAAAGAGAGCCCTTATGAATTCGACCATTCAACACCTACTTAACATAAGGGCTATTCAACCAGTTCCCACCTTACAACGGTGATGTGGATTTTACTCTCGTCTTTTCGTTGTTCCCAAAGCCTTGTGGGGGGGGGGGGGGAGCCATTTCTGTTACCATAATGCCCACTACCAGTATCAAGCCCTTCCCTTTGGCCTCTCATCAGCTCTAAGGGTCTTCACAAAGATTCTAGCAGCATTGGTGGCTTCATTCCATTCTGTTCCAGTGAGGATCCAATGCTTCTTGGACGACATGTTGATACTGTCCTCCTCCATCCACTCGGCCCATCGGGACTTACAAATTACCCTGTCCTGCCTCCAAAGCCATGAGTTTTCCATCAACACCAAGAAGAGCCATCTCTCACCCACGACCAAACTGCTACACTTGGGAGCAGTCATTGATACGACTTTGTGCCAGGTTTTCCTGTCTCCAGATCGTGGAAAAAGCCTTGCAGAGATCATCAGCCAGATTCAACAACAACATACTGTTCCACTGTTGCTGCTGTCCAAACTACTGGGGAAGATGGTCTCCTGTATTGGCATCGTCCCGTGGGCACGGCTTCACTCCCGATCGCTCCAATGGTTCCTGTCACCCTTTCAATGAGCAGGAACCACCCACTTGTCAATCAAGGTCTTGCTCTCTCAACAGGCCTGGCGGTCCCTCAATTGGTGGCTCTCCCCATCCCCCTGGAAGGGGCTCCAGTTCAAGGAACCCGACAGGCTAGTAATCACCACAGATGCCAGCCTTCTGGGTTGGGGCTCCCATATGAAGGGTCAGATAGCGTAAGGGTTTGGTCCAGGTCAGACAGCACCCGTCCCATAAATTGGTTAGAGCTCAGAGCTATCTCTCTGTCTCTCAAGCATTTCAGAGCCTCGGTGACTGGCTCCCATGTTCTCGTGTTGACGGACAATATGGCCACAAAGGCACACGTCAACAGACGGGGGAATGAGATCCAAGGCAGAACATTTGGGGTTATGGGCAGAGAAACACCTGCTGTCGATCTCAGCGGATCACATTTCCAGAGTCGACAATTCCCAAGCTGACTGGCTGAGCAGGAGGTTAGTCGACCAGGTACAATGGTCCATTCCTTCGTCCCTATTCAGGGATCTTTCCCTCAGATTCGGAACTCCGGTGGTGGATCTCTTCTCCACTCCTCAAAATGCCCAAGTCAACAGATTCTTCACCAGGTTTCCTTGCCAGGGAGCGGAGGGGACCAATGCTCTTCAGTGCAAATGTTGGCAGAACGAACGGAGCTAATTCTTCTGGCACCCTATTGACCAAGGAGGCCCTGGTTTGTGGATCTGGTCAACCTGTCCGTGGCTTCCCCTTGGAGGATTCTGGCCCATCTCATCTCCCTGCATCGG
This sequence comes from Notechis scutatus, assembly GCF_049901735.1. Classification (NCBI taxonomy): domain Eukaryota; kingdom Metazoa; phylum Chordata; class Lepidosauria; order Squamata; family Elapidae; genus Notechis; species Notechis scutatus. Next base: position 190,807,087 of record NC_142010.1, on the reverse strand, counting down.
GGCCCTGATCCATCTGGAGCCCCAGTGGCTCAAGCTGACCATGTGGCGCTTGAGCGGCAGCAGCTAAGGGAGGCTAATCTCCCAGAGATGGTTATCCTCACCATCCAGGTGTCTCGCAAACCGTCTACAAGGCACCTCTATGATGCCACCTGGAGGGTTTTCTCCCAATGCTGCCTCAAGGAGGGTCTCTCTCCTTCCTCAGCCCAGTTGGCAGAGGTTCTGAGATTCAGGATGGCTTGGAGAAAGGTTTAGCACCCAATATCTTACGTCGCCAGGTAGCGGCTCTCTCCTCAGTTCTTTCATGGGGTTTGCTTCCTTCCTTATCCCATCACCCCTCGGTCAGGAGATTTTTGAAAGGGACTTCCAACCTACACCCTCCTGTTGTGCACAGGTATCCTTCATTCAACCTTCACTTGGTTTTTAATTCACTTATGAAGCCCCTCTTTGAACCCCTTAGAACAGTGTCTCTCCAATTCCTAATTCTAAAGGTAGTTTTCCTTGTTTCTATCACTTCGGCCAGAAGGATGTCAGAACTGGCCGCCCTTTCTATCAGGCAGGATCTTTGCACCTTTCACAATGATAGGGTTGTTATCCGTCTGGACCCCTCCTTTATCCCAAAGGTTAACACTTGGTTCCACTGGTCCCAAGACATTGTGTTACCTGACTTCTGTCCCCTTCCACACCATGACTTAGAGTGCAAGTGGCACACACTAGATGTAAGAAGGGCTCTTAGAATTTACATCAAGCGCACTTCCTCCTTCAGGAAGTCGGAAGCCATGTTTGTTTCCTTTTTCCCTTCTCACTTGGGGCACAAGGCTTCTTCTCCTACTATTAGCAGGTGGGTCAGGTCTTGCATTGAGCAGGCCTACAAAGCTGCGGCCCTTCCGGTTCCCTGAGGTCTGACGGTGCACTCTACCAGAAGCGCGGCCACTTCTGCTGCCTGGGCGACCCAAGCATCCTTTGACGAGATTTGTCATGCGGCCACGTGGACATCCCCGTCTCCTTTCACCAGACACTACCATCTGGATGCCTTTGCCTTGGCGACTGCAGCCTTCGGCAGATGGGTGCTTCAATGAGTGGTTCCACAGTCGGTGTGATGAGCCGGACGAGAACCCACCCATGGACATGCAAGCTTTGGTATGTCCCATCCTGGGCTCTCGATGCAGCATGGAGGAGAATAGGCGTTGGTAGAAGTTACCGTGAATGCCCTTTCTATCTATGCTGCCCCTCCCTTGATTCGTCCGGAGAGGGTAAGACATATTTCTGTATTCATTTGTGCTTTCAGAGACACCTTTCAGTCTGTCAAGTATCATTGCCAAAGCTGGGGTCTCTCCCGGGGGCTGGCTTTTATATCTTAGTACAGACTCAGCTAAATGATGTCATAGGTAAGGAGTCAACCCATCCTGGGCTCTCTTGCAGCATAGATAGAAAGGGTGTTCATGGTAACTTCTACCAACAACCATTCCAGAGGAAAGGGCTAGTATAAAAGCACCTCATCCATTATTCATTTTGCACCATATCTAGATCAACTTGAGAAAATGCCTTATTAAAATTATTTGAGATATTTAGTCCTAAGACCGAGGAAAGACATAGGTACATTCATGTACATAAGAATTATACACATTTGATTATTGAATTATGTACAATAATTATATACATTCTGCACCAATGGAGAATTCTATTCTCCATTGGTACAGAAACTTGCACCAGAAATAAAGGGTGTAAGTTGTAGTTATTTACATTTTACTTAAGTGTAACAAAAAGCTAGGTTTTTGTTTATAGGTTCTCCACCTCCCAAGCCTAATGTGTACAGTTTCTTTTTAGTATTATCATTGATGTGTTATTCTTTTCATTTATTTTATATAATTAATTTAAAAAGTAGAAATATAAATAATCTGTCATTCAGCTTCTCTCATGAGAAATACTTTCTTTTTCCAATTTGTTTTGATGCCGGTTGAAGGTAAAACTTTTGGTGTGGCAGAATTGGCACAAAGTTGTTCTTTCCGTGTACTTGTACTGAGATTCCAAGGAAGTTCGTCTGTCAAAGAAGACAGAGGGAGGAATAAAAATATGTGTATTTTAAAGTGAAAAAAAAAATTTCCAGATTAGTATTAAGTAGATTAGTTCCCAGTCATGTATTAAGTCATTGTATTTGACTTATGGATATAATTTAGTTGTGAACAATACTTCCCCATTTTCCCATCTATTTCAAGCCACATTGTTCGCTTGTTTTTTCATTCCCCAAATAACTTTTTAGCTATTAGTAATTAGTCTTCTGGGAAACTATGATTTAAAACCAATTTTTTTCCAAATGTAGTCTTGCTGGAAGGAATTGAAATGTAACAATTAAATAATTGTGCTGGTAATACACAACGCTTTGTAGTAAACTACTTTTAATAGGAAAATGCAGCAGAAATTGGTTTAAAACAATGACATGTTCTATTCTCCTGGCTTGAATTTCAGTCCAGTGTAAGCAAGGGTGGGATTCTACCAGTTCGCACCTATTCACTAGAACTGGTTGTTAACATTCTAAGCAGTTCGGAGAACAGGTTGTTAGAAGAAATTACTTGCCTAATCCTGTAAGGAAGGCTGGAAGGAAATATTCTGGTGTTGCTTACAGAAACTGCCTCTCTGTTAACCCTTATTACATTCTTGGCAGACTAGACTTCCTGTCTCAGGAACTTCTCTGGAGTTTTTTTCCCCTGCTTTGCTGGTACTTTGTGGAGCGTGGCTGCTTGTGTGGAGTGACCATTCAAAGTTACAAATGGCACTGAAAAAAGTGACATATGACCATTTTTCACACTTACGACTGTTGCAGCATCCCCACAGTCATGAGAGGTCAGGCGAGGAGATGTGTGCCTCGATGTGAGTGATATTGAGTTGGCCACGCCCAGCCAATTACATGACCACCAAGCCACGCCCACCAACTAATCCACACCCACAGAACCAGTTGTTAAAACATTTGAATCCCACCCCTGAGTGTAAGTATATATAGGAATGTTTCTGTTTAAAGGGATGTTTTCAGTGTTTTAAAATGAAATTGGAGCCCTATTGCAGAAATTTCTCTTACAACAGCCATTACATATATCTGTCATTTTCTATTGAAACTGTACCTCTAAGAAGTGTTGGAAATACAAAATCATTTTAAGATTCTCTGCTTCTTAACTATTTAATGTGAATATCTAATTTGAAATAGATATTGCTGCAAGATTTGTGCTATTACAGTGACCTAGCCCATTTTATTACAACTCAATTCAAAGGGGAGCTTGGATACAGATCTCTAGAGAAATAATTGTTTCTTATGTCCAGTGGTTTGAATGGCTCTGAATTCCATTTAGATAATTAAATAGTCAGTGTATTTCCAGATGTACATCAATTCCTCAGTCAAATTCTATAGATATAGATTTTAGTTTTGCTGTAAATGCCTATTTTTCTTGTTCTGCTATAAATCCATTGTATATATAATTGAAAATGGCACTTAAATAAGAAATTGGGAAATTGTATGGCATTTAACTTTCCAGATTTCTTATTTCATTATAGTTCTATGATTAATTCTCAGTAGAAACACTGCTTCTCAAATAGCTGGGATTTTAAATAAAAACTTCTCTAATGATTTATTCTGAACTCTTCATGTATTAGACATTTTCAAATAAATGGACTCTATGCAATGAGAACTATTTTAATTGTGTAAAAATTATGTGAGATTTAGGCTAAAACATCATGACAGAATTGATAAATGTCATGAAGGAATGGAGGCCATAAATCACATCAGTTCTGTTCAAATATATAAAGTACCCTCCATACAATTAACATCAGTTTATGTCACTTGCAGTATTCACTGATAACAAGATACAACTGATAACAAGAATATATGTATATTCATTCCCAAAGATATATGCAGTGCCCTCTTTAGAAATATATTTCTTCCTGTGTGTTAGGCCAGATTACTAATTAAGTAGCCTCACTTTTGGACTGTCCAAATGGCAATTAAATTCACAGCCCAGGTGCATACCTGTTTTTGAAAAGTCATTAGCACGAGCTATTGATTGATTAGTTTCACATTCAGAGGCAACGCTGAGTGCTTAAGTAATTGAATAAATCCCTTCTGTTTTGAATAAATTAAACTCCTAAAGTAAGAGAAATGAGCAAAATTAAGGATTTTTTAAAAGATATCCTCAGAATTTGAGTATGTTGGTTACCCAAACAACAGTGACGAAAAAAACTTTGATTGATAATTCTTTCTGAATATATTCAGAGAGAAAAGGATCATGACCACTTTCTCCCTTTTCTAATATCATTCTCAGCATTTCAGAACAACCAGTATGTATCATAACACCCTGTACTTCAGGGGTGGGATTCAATTTTTTTTACTACTGGTTCTGTGGGCGTTGCTTGGTGGGTGTGGCAGGGGAAGGATATATTGCAAAATCCCATTCCCTCCCCACCCCACTAACCTGCTTTCCAGCTCCATTCTCCTGTGCAGGGCAACAAAAGAAGACCCAGCTGATCATCTGGGGCTCGGGAGGCAGAGAATAGATGGGGACGGGGTCAGTCAGAGGCGGTATTTGCTGGTTCTCCAAACTACTCAAAATTTCCACTACCGATTCTCCAGAACTGGTCAGAACCTGCTGAATACCACCTCTGCCTTCAGCCTTGCAGAATTTTCATAAAGTGGATTGTGGCAAAATACTGTAAAGTATTCTCAGCTTTGCAAAGGATATTTCCGTAACAGTTTTTACTACAATAACCCAAAGAGCTATTACTGAAAAAATGTTCTTTTTTCATACCATTTTTGCTAAGAATGTAAACTTCCTTTCCTTGAATGAACTATTGCTAGCCAACACTGGCATATATGTTCCTCATACCTTGTCTTGTTTCCAAATAAATACTAAATAAGCATTTCTGATAGGTGCATTGTAAAAAAATTAACATTAATAATTTCTAGTTTTGTATATAGAGCAAACTATGCTTTACTCTTCTCTATTCACAGCAAGCACACCTTCAATGCTCAAATGTGTGTGTGTGTTTTTAAATTCAGTTTGCAATTGGGTTTTGTCAGTATTACATAGTCAAGATAGTTTGTACATTCTCTAACTTGGTATCTTCCTCCTGTATTGAATTACAAATTCCATAATTTCCAAACCACAGTGGAATTCTGGAGTTATAGGCCATCTGGACGACACCAACCTATAGAGAGCTTATTTAAGTAATTTAAGAGAATAATCAACCATGATGATTTATGAAATATTGATGTTGTCCACAGTAACTATAATCTGCCTTAAATGCTATAAAATGCTATGTGTAGGAGATGACACTATGTCATCAGCATGTGATAGGGCACAGGATACTTATCTGAACTCGGTTTTATTATTTTCATATATTTTTTAGTAATATTGCTTTCCTTTTCACAAGCAGGACATAGAATGAATAATGTATTAAATCAAGTAAATCCTTCTGACTGATATAATAGATGAGCTTCATAAAAGTATTTCTAGTGAGATTTTGAGAGCAAAAGTAATGAAACAAAATAAAAATTGAAATATTAAATGGGATTGGTTGAGTAAGATGCATGATTATAGTGCTTTTATGCATGTTGTGGTATATATTGCAAATAAATAAGAGGCTAGTTTGTCACTGAGGCATAAAAAAGAGGGCATTTGTATATATTATATTCCATATTATTTCTTTAGCCAGATCCTTCTCTCATGAATTAGTCCCTACAACTATTTATTCAGTATGTCACTTGCTTTATAAACTGCCTCTAAAGGGATTCTTACGGAGTTTCCCTGCAAGGAATTTTTCTTCTGATTTTATGAACCTGCATAATATAATTGTTACTGAGCCTTTCTGTTCATGTAAATGTTTGGTGTTATTTTAAAATCTAAAATGCTCATTTCTGTTTATTTACACATGCTTTGAGACGTCTAAGATTCTGCTAAGGTAGCCTTACAATAAAAGTAGAATTTGCTCATCTGGTCATGTTTTCCTGTCTAGTTCATCTGGCAAGCCTAGCACAAATCTTCCAAGTTTTATATAATCTTCCAGTTTCAGGAATGACCACTGCTCCTCAAGGATTTAACTATCCACCGAGCATCTGTCAGCAGTATTGTTGCAACACCAGCAGCAAATGGTGCACAGATGGTAAATTTGCAGATTGCCACGATATAACTAAGGAACCCAACAGGGCCTTTGAGCCAACCCATAGCTGCAGGATGGATTTTGGCTCAACCAATGCTTCTGCATTCATGGGTGCTTGCTGGAAAAGTTTGGAGCAAACCAGGGTCAATTCCAGATACTCAATGCAAAATGCTTATGGCAGGCTGGCCAATAGAAATTCCCACTGATCACATCAAAGTGACTTTTGTGTTGAGTTTGCTGAAAGCAGAAGCTAAGTGGACAGTACTTGAGGGGAAAAAAATCATACCGCTCAACTATCAGGACTTCATGCATAAATCTGAAGGCACTTTGGAGATTCCATACAGAGAAGCACTACAAATGAAGCAATCGAGAAGCAGAGACAGAGAAAAGTGAAGTCATATCTCTCAGACTTGCTGAATTACTTGCTGGAAATGTAGGTTGGAATGACGTAGCCTTGAATGACCAGTTCAGAGAAGAGCTGATTGAGGACCTGAGAGATGAGTTTGAGAGGCAGGGCATCCCAAACACCCTGGAAGATCAACATTGTGTAATAATAGAAAAGTTAAGGCAAGGGAAAGGAACCATAAGGGGAATTGCATTTCCCCCGTGCAGATTGGACCAACGGAGAGATTCCTACCATCAAGAAAGAAGCAAAGAAGAAGGGATTTAGGACTAGGCTTTTTCCGTGGAGCCCCAGGATACAGTCAAATCATACCTTGTAAAAAACACCATCTTCTTGACATTGCAACACGATGCTGTGTTGATTGTAAATCAACAAAGCATGTAGCCAGTAAGCAGCCAGTTCACATTGCAGCAGCATACCAGGGAAACAGTGTCATTCCCCCTCCCATGAGCTCTGAAGAGGCGCCCTTCATCTTTTGAGCAGAAGAGTCAATAATAGCAGACAAGCAGATTTAATTAGTCCAATTATTGCTACTTTGGATTCCAAGCAAAAGATGGAACTTTCTGCTCTTGTAGACTCTAAGACAAATGCTAATTTCATAAGTGTTGAAACAATACATAAATTGAAGTTGTCAACTCAAACTCTTTTTGTTGTTTCTTCAGATATTCATCTATCTTTCCTGGAGATATGTCATTTCCTTTATAACAATTGGAATAATGTTGATGGAATGCTTTTGGTATGGCCACATTTTCCATTAATACAGTACATCCTTCCTGCAACTTCATTGTCATTGTATTCACTGTCAATTCAGGGGTAGTTGAGGACTTCATATCTACAATTACATTGTATATGTTTTAATTGCCGTAGATCAAACACTGGACTTAAAATTCTGAATGCTGCAATTGATGATCTGAAAATGGGGGAAATCTCCCTTATTCTCTTAGGAATGGGCAATTTTATATAGGCCAGTTTCTAATTCCTCAAAGTTGGATGTGATAATTAAGAGAGTGATGGCTTCTCAACTGTAGGCAGGTGAGGGGATGACATTATTTTAAGCCACTTCAAACTGGCTTCAGGATAAGCTATAAATCTCAGATGATTTGGTTAACCAGATGTTTGAGGATTGACAGAATGAGCACGACTCTTGTAGTTCTTGAGCTTCAATAATATCATTAGTTATTACTACTACTACTACTACTACTACTACTACTACTACTACTACTATTATTATCAAGTATATGTTAAAAAACTAACATGTACTTGATAACTATGTACTTGTTTTGATATCATTGGTATTTTAACTTTTCACATCTTGATTTTGGATTTATTTTTATTTTAAATTACCAAGAGAGTTTGGTTGTCCCTGGCATACAAAGACAAGTAAATGAATAATAAATTGTGTGGAAGTTATAGCTTATTTGTATTTTCAACTTGTTTCATTCTCTTCTTTATTTCGATCTCTGAAAGGTGAATTAAAGTCTGAAGTGAACTGAAAAAATTAATAAATCTTGTTAAAATCAAGGATTCTTCACCCACGTTCTTTCTTTTTTACCACCAAGTAATATGTTCTGATTGAGTTCCTTCCTTATCATGACTGATGTTGCAATTTAAATACATATGTAGTATAAAGTCCTATGCTTATATATTTTAGGACTTATTATCTGTGAGTTGTTGATTAAGTTGGTCCCGTATGTTTGTTTCAACATTTAAGCTGACCTGGCACTCTTCTTCAAAAGTTGTTGAACTAGGACATCTGGGAATAAAAGCTCAAGAACAGAGATGCCAAGTTAAATATTTTTAAATGAACATTCACACTGCTACCTAATGAAATTCCCTTAAAAAATAAGTTGACTCATAGCAAAGCTTTAAGAAAAATCATACAGTGAAAATATTTCACTTCCCATTGATATATTCATTAGACTCTTTTTTTTGCCCCCCAGAAGAGTGGGTTTTCATTCAAAAAAAGTCTGGGAAGCTGAATAAAACTGCTGATAGGTAAAGTTAAGGCTGAGGTGTAAATGAAACGAAAGGCTGCCCGGTCATTTTCAAACTCAGCTAATTAGCTAGAAAATTAATACGCTAAAAAATACTGGGGCAGTCAGTGCACTTGAAGATGTAACCATGAATGTTAGAAGTGGTAGACATTTCTGTAATGAAGTAGATACTATGTTATAAAACAATTTTCTATAGCTGAAGTGATTCCTTTTTTCTTCTGTTTTCTTAAGTGAGGACATTTATTTAGATCAGGGGTGTCAAACTTGCATTGTTATGGCCGCATCATGTGACGTATTGCAACTTTTTCTCCTTTGCTAAACTGGGTGTGAGTGTGGCCAGCACATGATGCATCCGGTCCGCATCCGGCCTGCGAGTTTGACAGCCGTGATTTAGATATTTGTGATCCTCTGTTTACAAGTGCCATTTTATTTGTGGGCAAAAGCTAGCTGCAGTACTACTGTTGCTTAAAATTAATGGATGCCTAATAATGGTTGGCTGTGCAGTTTCTCCTACCTTTCACACTATACTGCAGTCCTCTGCAGCGCTTCAGTATTCAGTTTAGTTTATATATCAATCTGTATATCTCTATATGGTTTTAAAATATTGCTTTTGATATATGGGTTTTTTGTCCAGAAAAAAATATGTTGGATGTTATCGTTTGATGCGAACTACTTGAATATTTCAGGCCTGCAGATGGAAAAGCACATGAATAAATGGATTTATAACATGCAAATATTATAGTTAAGCAGGAATGTTTTTGAAAAAAATACTAACATTACAGGAAAAATATGATATGCAGGGATCCCATTGAATCTCATGGCCAATAGAAAGCAAAAGGGAATTTTGAACTCAGTTATCCATTTCTGTATCAGAAACTAACTTAATGTAAATTACATCTTTTGTAAGTGAATTAAAACTTTAATAACATGAAGTATCTAAACAAAATACAGGTAGTCCTTGACCACAACTGTTGCTAAGCAAGGTAGTTGTTCTGTCTGACTTTATGAACTTTTTTTGTCATGGTCATTAAATGAATCATAGTTGTTAGGTGAATCATGTGATTGTTACATGAATCTGGCTTCCCCCATTGACTGCTGGTCAGAAGCTGTCGGGGAAGGTTGCAAAAGGAGATTGCATGTTTCTGAGATGGTGCAACCATTGTAAATGCATCCTGATTGCCAAGCACCTGAATTTTGATCACATGACACTGGGGGTACTACAACAGTTGTAAGTGTGGGGTTGCAGACTACCTATATTACATTATATTACTACATTTGCTAGACCAATACTCGAATACAGTTCATCAATCTGGAACCCACATTACGTATCTGATATTAGCACAATTGAGAAAGTCCAGAAATATTTCACAAGAAGAGTTCTCCACTCCTCTACTCGTTGTAGAATACCTTATGCCACCAGACTTGAAATTCTAGAACTAGAAAACCTTGAATTACGCCGTCTTCGGTCTGATTTAAGCATGGTATATAAAATCATACATTGCAATGTCCTACCTTTCAATGAATACTTCAGCTTCAACCATAACAACACAAGAGCACACAATAGATACAAACTCAAAGTTAACCGCACCAAACTTGATTGCAGGAAATACGACTTCAGCAATAGAGTGGTCAATGTCTGGAATACTCTACCCGACTCTGTAGTTTCTTCCCCAAACCCCAAAAACTTTAACCTTAGACTGTCTACTATTGACCTCACCCCTTTCCTAAGAGGTCTGTAGGGGGCGTGCATAAGCGCACCAACGTGCCTACCGTCCCTGTCCTATTGTTTCTCTTATTCTTCTTTTATTTTTCTTATATGTACCCATTTCATGTATTCACAACTATGTATACACTTATACTTATTATCTTGTAAACAATTGGCAAATCAAATAAATAAAATAAAATAAATAAAAATAAATAAATATTTCACCTTTGTAATATTTAAGGACTTTTCTTGGAACCCAGCAAAACAGAATGGGGATATGCATATTAGAACTAGATTAGATTTTAGTAATTCACTTATATATCTGTGGGATGAAAAATACATGGAGGTACATATGTCTAAACTTATCTAAAAATTGGAATGTACCGTGGTGGCGCAGTGATTAGAATGCAGTGCTGCAGGTTACTATCTGATGACTGCCAGCAGTTCAATTCTCGCCGGCTCAAGGTTGACTTAGCCTCCCATCTTTCTGAGATCGGTAAAATGACCCAGATTGTTGAGAGCAAATGTGGTGACTCTGTAAACTGCTTAGAGAGGGTTGGAAAGCACTGTGAAGTGGTATATAAGTCTAAATGCTATTGCTATGTGCAAAATCCCAATGCCCTCTCTAGACGGTCAGTGTTACTCGGCAGGTGGCAAGTTTAATTTATATTTCAATAAAATATCCCTGATGTCATACTTTTTCTTTTATTCTAAAAAAAACCTGATGACTGCTTGCTATTTGTTCTTGTGTCCAGATTCTTAACCCTTTGTCAGATCAGGTGAAAACTATCCTTTTACTAATTGATGGTGTTGCATGTTCATTGAGAGATGCCATTGAAACATTTCTCCCCAGCTTGTAATAATATGGTGAGGAAAGTAATGACCTGATGTTATTTTTTTGCATAGGAAAATATGAAACAAATACAATATTTGCAAGACCACCTCTTTCCAATAGTTTTTGATCTGGCAGAGTGTGTGAGCTTCAGGTCCCTCAATTAAACAATGGCATCTGCTGAGACCTTGGAAATATGACTTCTTTGGAATGATGCTTACCCTTCGGAAAAGCAGAGATCCACGTGGTACTGAAAATGTGGTTATTTCTTGACTGCTAAATAGGGTGTTCGATCAATTCTTGTAATTTTTTTTTTGCTTGTTTCCTCTGTGGTTTTGTCTTGATTACACACCATATGTTTCTTTATTTTCTTCTTGCTTTTTTTAAAGCGTGCTCAACCCACTTTTATCCTTTCTTAAAATAAACACAATAAGAAGAAAAATAAGAATACAGTTAAGAAAAAGAAAATAAATATAAAGAAATAACTTTCCCTTTCATCGCAAAAATACATTTTCAGTAATAACTTTTTTTGATACTACTACAAAATAGATATTTTCCCATACCTCATCTCTTATCTATAAACAAATTCTTAAAGCCTCATTGGTCAATCCTAGTCAACAAAAGCCCATTAAAGGTTACTAGAAACAACATATATGTTGTAAACTTATTCAAATAACCAACTATGTATCCCTTCCCTCTTTTTTAACACAGTAACCAATCACTTTTTCCAAAAACACAACAATTTTTTTTTTGCAGGATCCAATATTGCCTACATTCATACTGCCCCACCTCCCAATCATAAAACCTGTTCATTTGGTCCTGGTCAGCAAAATTTCATTCAGGCTTACAAGAAACAAACATGTGCATGTATGTATATTTTTATTCCCCCGAAAGATTTCACTTTGTTTTTCAATTGAATTGTACATCTTATAGGTTGTAAGACGCCTTTGAAGCATGGTACTGGCATAAATTGTTGTGCATACCATGGACAGCTGGAGTAACTAACAGAGAGGTGTTAAATCGTACAAAATCATACAAAACCAGACACATCAGTGGAAGCTAAAATCATAAGACTACGTCTGGTTTGCTTCCACAAAGAAGGACCAAGCAAAGAACACACTGGCTTGATAACATCAAATCTGATGCAAAGTTAGGATAGCATGAAGAGCACTTTATAAAGTCACCAAGAGTAGGACACAGCTAAATGGTTAAAAACAACAAACAACAACAATAGTTTATATAAAAGGTGGAAAAAATCTGAAATGATTTATCTTAGTATGATTTCTTTTACATCTCAAAAACCTGACATTTTAACGGTGTGAACACTTTTTATATCCACTCCATATATTTGTATCTGTGTGTATACTTGATCAAATAAATCAGCTTCATATTTCTTCCCATTGATTTTAACACTCTTGAAGTTCAATCCCTTTAAATAATGTCCCAGAACTTGATTCTTTTCTCAGGCAATCCTTCAAAATTTTAACAACTCTGTGTTGTTTTATTTTTATGAAAAAAAAAAGAAGAAAATGATTCAAATCACTGTTCTAATTTGTTATTTGCAAACCCCTTTTAATAATTAAGCTGATTTCATTTGCATACTCAGTATAATATCTTTTTCCATATCGTTTGGATGTAATTTGTCATTTGTAAATCCGCATTTGAGTCAGCCTCAGTTTTGTCCAATAAACTTGTTCCTCTCTAGAGGTTTTTAAAAAATTCAGTTTATCTATGATAGAAACTGCCAACTTTCCAGCAAATTAAATTAACAATCACATGGCAGTTGGCATACTTCCTGTTGTTAGGAACTTCTCTCCTAAGATATAAGAAATGTTCCTCGTTAGTCATGGTCAGACTGGTATGTTTAAGTAGATGGGGAAAAAAATCAAATTCCAATCTTTATAACCCAAATTTGCATCATTAACAAAACAGAAATTACTTGAGTGCCAAATGTAAAACAATACATGATTGTCAACTGGTTTAAACCTAAGTAGAAACCAAATGATGTCCTCCAGCCATAAATTCATATCTGGAAAGATGGACTTCTAAAAACAACAGTGGGCAAAGAAAAAAAATAGTACTGTATAATATTTTTTGTAAGGAATATTACTAATTATTTCTCTGTGCCCTTAATATTAATTTAGCTCTTTATATTTTAACAATAACGAAAAGCAACTTTAAGACTGATTGTAATAATTCCTTTCTATTTCTTGAATTGCTACACTATGCTACTGTTTTGCTTTTGACTACTGCATGAAGTTCTGGAAATTTGGGTTACAGTAAGTTGAAATCTAATTCTACCACTATTTTCTAGCTTTCTATTCCAAGGACATAGTTAAAACTCAGCAATTTTGACCTAGATAAAAGCAAGAAAGACAGATGTATTGGATTAGAAAAGTTGTGAGCTTGCATGGTGGAGTTTAATTTATTTTGTGCCAGGTATGCAGTTTGGGTTTACTCCTAGACTCAATATACACAATGGAGGCACATTTCACGTCTCTGGAGAAAGCTTATTTTATTTTTCTCTCCATGTGTGATTATTTCTAATTGTCTATTTAGAGAAATATTTGTACACTTTTGTATATGTGTGCCTTTGAATCAGTGTTGACTCCTGGTGACTGCCTGGACATATCCCTGCAATTTTCTATGTAAGATCAGCAGTACCTTGACATTGCCTTTTTTCCAGGGCTGAAAGCAAGCGCTTGGCTCAATGTCACTTAGTTGGCTTCATATGCAAGGCAGGACTAGAATTCAAGATCTCCTGATTTTTAGCTTATTTCTTTAGCCACTATACCAGACTAGCTCTCAATCTCCATCTGGCGGTTGCCTGGAAAATTTATGTGGGCTTTTCTGACAAGTTTTCAGAAGTGGTTTGCCATTGCTTGCTTTATAGGGCTAAGAGAAAGTGACTGTCCCAAGGTCATCCAATTGTCTTCATGACTAAGGCATGAGGAGAACTTACAATCTCCTAGTTTGTGGTCTGGTGTCTTCATCTCTACACCAGACTTGCTCTTCCACACTACTTCAAAAGACTTGGGACAGTTTACAATATGTCAAAGCAATATTAAGAAAATACAATTTAAAAAATCAGCATAATCCAAAACCACAGAAATAAAACTATGATGGTAACCAATCATCACCGCTAAAGCTCATAAGACTAAAACGTTTTTAATAGTGAACATCAATCAGAAGGTGGCAGGCAGGTCCCCTGAACCTAAGGATTGAGGACATTTGTACAGCATAGATCTATCACCAAGAAGGCATATTTTCAGACCCCCTATCCTTTCACCTCATTAGTTGTGGATCTCAGCAACTTGTTTTGGAATGCCTTGGACCAGTTGGGCTTGGATGAGAGAGATTTGTCTGTAAGTAGGTATTTGAAGCCATGTAGGCATTTATAAATTAAAGTCAATACCTTGACATTGATTTAGAATCTATTGACAACTAATGCATTCACCGAAGAACAGTGTGATGCTTCTAAATCTATTAATCCCTGTTTTAAATTATTTTGAAGGGCAGCTCCATAAAAGGGAACTAATAATAATAACATTTATTGTCATTGTACATATATACAACAAAATTGATTTTACTGCTGTTGGTGCTATCCATGCTGGTGCTACTTTTATGAGTTGAGGATGAATCATAGTTTTAAGGACTTTCCCCTCTATGGGGGGAAGTTTCTGTAAATTTCAGGAGGCCTCGTGGGTAAATGGTTAGAATGCAGTATTGCAGGCTAACTCTGCCCACAGCCTGGAGTTCAATCCTGATGGCGCTTAAAGTTGACTTAGCCTTCCATCCTTCCAAGGTCGGGTAAAATGAGGATCCAGATTGGGACAATATACTGACATTGTAAACCACCCAGACAGGGCTGTAAAGCACTATTGGTGGGAGGCGGGAGGTATTATATAAGTCTAAGTGTCATTGCTATATTCAGAAAATCTAGGAGGTCCAAGTTGCAGGTTACTTCTTCACTAGGGAAACATAACCCCATCTGGAAGCAACGCTGATTTTCAGCCAGATTGATCACCTATGAAACCCAACTCTGTCTTTCAGGGATTTCATTTGAGCATATTTTGACCAATCAGCCCTTAGAGCAGGGGTGGGCAAACTACGGCCCGCGGGCCACATCCGGCCCGTTGGTCTGTCCAATCCGGCCCGCCCCTGAAAAAAAATCACTGGGCGTGGCGTATTGCCCTGTGCCGCGTGGCCCCCAAAGCTGCAAAACATTGCGGAGCGCTCTTGGGGTAGGAAAGAAAAGAACTTTGCAAAGGCCTCGGCTGGGAGTTTGAAATCACCTTCGAGTGCGACCTCTCCGAAGGTGAGTCCCCGCCGATCCCCCCTTTTTTTTCCGGGGCTTCCAGGCTTAAACTTTGCAAAGGCAAAGTTTGCAGGCTGGAGCATCTTCCCGCCGAGGAGCGGGAAGGGTTCCGCCCGGCGGGCGGGCGGGCTGCTTAAACTTTGCTCGGGCGGCACTTTAAAAATCTGCTCCCAGCACCCGAGCAACTTCCCAGCAACTTTCGGCTTCCTTTTAACTTGCGGGCGCTCGCACCTGGCCCCGAGCCACGTGGCGGAGGGGAAGCCCGGCGGACGGGCGGGCTGCTTGGAGGAGGCAACCCGGCGGTGCTCCGGCAGCAGCAACAGGCAGTTCCGCCCGGGCTCCGCTCAGGTGTCCGGCTGGGGCTGTCAGGAGTTGCTACCGCCGGCGCAGCTCCGCGCGGCTCCAGTCCCGTGTTGCCTTGGGAAGGAAAAGGCAAAACCAGGAGCCGCTGAGCCTGAGCCTCCGGTGCCGCTGCTCCCGTTGCAAAGCACCGCCGTGGCTCTTCCTTTTTGCCTTTCCCTTCCCGAGGCAACGCGGGACTGGAGCCGCACGGAGCCGCGCCGGCGGTAGCAACTCCTGACTCAGGGGGCCTCCGAGGGAGGGGAAGGAGGAGAAGAGGGGGGGAAGGGGGGGCGATTCCCAAAAAATCTTGTGCTGACCCGGCCCGTCTGTCAAATTTTAAAAGTCAATGCGGCCCCCGAGCCAAAAAGTTTGCCCACCCCTGCCTTAGAGCACCGTCAACCTTGACAGCTTTAAGATGTGTGGACTTCAATTCCCAGAATAACCTGGGGCTTATCCAGGAAGGAGCACAGCCTTATTTTCATAGACAGTGCTGAAGCTACCATGGCAATGTATTGAGCACTGCTGAGAAATATAATAGAACAACAGAAGGTGTATACAGCAACAGAGTGGTCAATGTCTGGAATACTCTACCTGACTCTGTGGTTTCTTCCCCAAACCCCAAAAACTTTAACCTTAGACTGTCTACTATTGACCTCACCCCTTTCCTAAGAGGTCTATCGGGGGCGTGCACAAGCGCACCAATGTGCCTACCGACCCTGTCCTATTGTTTCTTTTATTTTTCTTATATGTATCCATGTATTCATAACTATGTTTTTACTTATACCTATTATCTTGTGAGCAATTGACGAACCAAATAAAATAAAATAAAAAAATAAAAATATTCCCTCCATGAGATCCCAATATTAGTCATCGATTGGAATGACCAATGCTTTGCATCCTGATTGGAGGTGATCCAGTTAATGGCTCAGTGTTGCCCCTGAATTACTTCAGAAGCTACATCTCCAGAAAGCTTTATGACATATTTTCATTAATCTAATTCAATATGGAATTGTAGTTCATATACAATGATTTTTGTACTTTTGGACCAGTTAGAAAGTTAGTGAGAAAGTTTCCTTAAGCAAAAGTAGGCTGCATAATCATACAGCCTTAACTGGTAGCTTGGAAAAAGCAATCAGTATAATATTGTACAATATTAGTCTCCCCACCCCCAAAATTAAACATTAGCAAAAAAAACCTCAAAAAAAAATCTTATAATTGATTTCCTAAGATGCTAGATGTATGGTGGTGTTCTGTAAGACTGAGGCATTATTTTCTGATGTAAAGTGTGTAAATGGACAGATGGACACACACACACACACACACACACACACACACAGGTGGGGAGAGAGAGAGAGAGAGAATTAAGGACAATTTTGGGTTTTTTTTCCAAGGAGGAAGGAGAAAGAGAGGGAGAGAAAATCTCGAACAAGTCATCTGCAGGATAACACTCTGTTCACAATTGGCAAGTTATTAGTTCTGAAATTGTGTGTCTAATCCAGGAAATTGTATTTAGCTGTTAGTATTTCTTTCGTCCTTTTTTTTTTTTTTCAAGAAATCACTACAGTTGATGCTATTGGGAAGGTTAATGAGCTAGGGACTGGGTGTGTGGAGAGGAAAGATTCAAATTACTTTGGCAGCCTCTAGATTATTAGCAGCAAGGAGACCCTTGCATTTTCTCTTGTTTGCTACTCTTACAGAATTACAAGCATGTGTGACATTTCAACGAGGGTGTGCAAACACACCAGAACATGCATAAATTTTTGTAAAACAAGATGCTTTACAGACATACCTAAAATGCTCTTCTTATCTGGTCTCCTGGCCTAAGAAGGATAGGCATTACGTACTGTTTGTAATCCTTAAGGAAGTTAAATTATGTTTTTTATAAAAGCTGTTGGCGATACCAATCTAATTAGGGTTAATTTGAAAAGGACAGCAAAAGTAGATTGCTAAGAGAAAAGATGCATGGGCCAGGTTTGGCAGATGACTATTGGACTATATAACAAATTCAGGATCCTGCCAAATACAACGTCGACGGCTGCCCAGTTTTTAAAAATTCTTCAGCATGCTATAATCAAATCAGCAGAACAGTTTAACAAACGGAGATGGGGAGAGATCTTTTTTGTTTTTAAAGTGCAGAAATATATTTTTATTCTTTTCATTTAGCAGACAATACTAGTATTGCACACATTTTAGAGTTACTTAGAAATATCCAGTATCAACTTGAACGCTGTGAATTATAATGGGTAATATTACAGGACAAATTGGTTTAACCCAAAAGCTGCCTATATTATTTAATCGTTTATTTAATTGTGTAAGGTAGGCTCAATGGAAGTAAAAAATAATAATAGTGGTTTGTCACTTTAGATTTCAGTTAAAATATTGTAGCTTTCTGCTAGAAATCCCAGGTCTGAGGATTAGACTGGGGATTTTAAAAGAAATCCTGGAATAAGACAATGATGATTCCATATTTTTTAAAAATAATTTAAGTAATAATTTTAGTTGTACAGATAAAAACTACCAATAGAAGAGACTATATGTAGCTCAGAATTGAAATGTGGAGTTCTTGATTGTCTCTGAGTTTAGTTGTTTGCAGATATTTAATTACTTAACTAGAAAACATCCTCACTTCAAGAAGAGAATGGGGTTTGCTCTCTGCTTATATACAATAGCTTGCCCAGTGTAGGAACTCCGAAGTCAAGCAGGAAGCAACTAATCAAGGAATTACCAAGGAAAAAACAACATCCTTACCAGCATTGACAGGGTTACCTAACTGGACAACGAAACCTCTGCAAGCAAACAACTGACTTCAAAGGGCACCAAGGACTCCATAAATAAAAACTAATATAAATTGCAAAAAGTAATAATAAAAAAGAATGCAGTAAAAGAACAATGTAAAATAAAAGAAAGAATAAAAATAGCAAAGAAAAGAATAAAGAAGCATATAAAGAAGTAACTTTTCTCTTTGTCAGAACAAGCATAAACAAGTTTAACAATTTGACTCTTAAAATACAATAAACCATTTGTTCATCCCATATCTCATCTATTTTCTATAAACAAATCCTTAAAACTTCACCATTCAGTCCTGGTCAGAAAAGTTTCATTAAGGATTACCAGAAATAAAAACATCAATTTTAACACTGATCAAATAAACCAAATTTATATTCCTTCCCTTTAATTTTAACAATCTTTGATTTAATCTCTTTGAATAATGTCATAAAACTTTATTTCTTTTCCTTTTTCTTTCTCCCTTGTCATCAAGACACAAATTTTATTTCAGTGATTGTGAAGCTTACACATAATGTAGCAAAATTTTGCTACTTGTAGAGAAATATTTTTGTTGATTGTTTAACAGGCAATACAAATAGAAATTATGAAAGGAAATTGAAATAATGGAGGGGTGATCAATTGGTGGCAAATGTCTCTGTAGAAATGGCAACATGAACTAAGGAGAAATTTCCTGACAGTGAGAACAATTAATTTGTTCTCCAGAAATTGGAGGTGCTCCATTATGGGAAGTTTTTAAGAATAGATTGGACAGAAGACCTCCAAGGTCCATTCTTACTCTTTTATTCTGTTCTGTATGCCCTGTGATTTGTATGATACCCATATCTCAGGGGGCAATATCGGGTTTCATGTGTGGTTTCCCTATATTTTCCTTCCAGGACAGCTGTCAGGAAAGCATTAAATTGAACTAAAGATAAGACTCTCCTGAATTTGGGAACTGTAGTGTGATATAAATATGAGGATGATTTAAAGCACTAAAATTTGACTATATGCAATTATATCGGGTGGGATGCAATATTTTTACTACTGGTTCTGTGGATGTGGCTAGGTGGGAGTGGGAAAAAAAAGAAATACCGGTTCAGGCGAACCAGAGCTGTTGTTTTACTACCGGTTTGGCTGAACAATAGCATTTTTTACTACTGGTTCACGTGAACAGGGCCGAACCGGTAGAATACCACCATTGAATTATATCATAAGAGAAAGGAGCAATTTGACTTTCTATATCTTTTTTTAAAAAACAAACTTTATTGATTATACAACTAAAATGTCAAACAAACTCATACAAAACACACAGAAAGAAAAAGAAAAAGAAAAAAAAGATTTAAAAAAACCTAGCAATTCTATTAACGGCAGTCTATGGTTCCTTGTTTGTTATCAATATTGGTGACATATTTACAAATACATCTTATTGCGGGTATATAATTACTACCTCTTTCACATTTTATGGTGTTTACTAATATATTTTCTATTTTTGTTCTATCCAGTCATACCAGCATTCCCAGCTTCTATAATATTCTGATGTTCCTTTTTCCTTAAGTGCTAAGGTTAATTTATCCATCTCTGCACAGGCTGTTATTTTCTGAATGACCATTTCCTCTGTTGAAATATCTGCTTGTTTCCAACACTGTGCAAAGGTTACTCTGGCTGCAGTAAGAATGTGCAGTATTATATATTTGACATTTTTAGAAATTTGTCTATTAAATATCCCCAGTAAGAAGAATTCTGGTTTTAATTCAATTTGCTCCACCCTCTAACCATTTTTTCTCTAACCATTTTTTATTCTGTGCCAGTATCTTGGGGCTTCAGTGCAGGACCACCACATGTGAAAGAATGTTCCTTTTTACATTTCCAGCAATTCGGATTTATGTTAGGAGACATCATCGCTATTCTCGAGGGCGAGAGGTGCCATCTATAAAACATTTTATAGGCATTTTCTTTATATGTTGCTGATTTTGTAATTTTATTATTCCTTGTCCAGACCTTTTCCCATTCTAATAATGTAATGCTACGTCCTTTTTTTGACTTGCTGTAATAGTTTATTATAATTTTTTCCCATTAGGGTTTTGCATTGAGCCATCAACCAAATTCCTAAGTATTTAACTTTTTTACTATTTGTAATCCCATTATCCTTTCCAATTTTAATTTATGTTTTTTCTGTTAAATTTTTAGTTATTAATTTCATTTTTTCCCTATTGATTTTAAGTCCTGCAACTTTCCCAAATTGATCTAACTCTTTCAATAGTTTTTGACCTGTTTCAATTGGTTCCTCTATGAAAAAAACCATATCATCCGCAAATGACTGGAGTTTATATTCTTCTTTCTTAATTTTTAGTCCTTTTATTCCTGGGTTCTGTCTAATTTGTGTAAGCAGTGTTTCAAAAGATAATATGAAGAGCAGGGGAGATAGTGGACATCCCTGCCTAACTCCTTTCTCTATTTTTATTGAGCGCGTGTACTCTCCAATATTCGCCTTTTGTAAATCGTAAATTGTAGTCACAATGTTTTCAAAGTTAGTGCCTAAATTCATATTGTAAATTTGTTGGATTAGGAATTGCCAATTTAGGTTGTCAAAGGCCTTCTGTGCATCCAAGAATACAAAGGCTATTTGTTTTTCCAGATAGGCTTCGTAGTATTCCAAAACATTTCGCACTATTCTTAAATTATTCCTAATTTGTCTATTGGGAAGAAATCCATTTTGATCTTTACGTATATATTCATTCAATTTTTTTTTTTGAAAACAATTTTATTGATTTTCTACAAACAAACAAGACAAACAAAACATTAAAACATCAACTCTCTTATATACGTACAGTGTGTCGGTTGGTTCATCAGTTTTGTGCATTCATTTCGTAGTCTCAATTACAGTTATGTTACATAACAACTCATATTGTCAATCCAAACTTATATATCCTAATATCGCTATTAATAAATCATTTGACTATACTTTTAATCATTCATGCTTTATGAGATAACAATACTTTAAACAGTTTATTCTATAACAAATCATATAATCATACCAAATCTATTCTAAAAACACTTTATAGATATAATGTCAAATAACATAAGCAAAAGAAAAAATAAAGGTATTCCTTGCTATCTAACTTTCTAAATATTCTATTATCGTATTTTGTCATCTAGCCACTGATAAAAAAGATCCCAAATTTCATAAAATTGTTTATCCTCTTGCTCTCTAATTTCAAATGTCAATCTACTCATCTCAGCACATTCCAATATTTTCTTAATAATTTCTTCCTGTGATGGTATTTTCTCATTCTTCCAGTTTTTAGCAAATACAATCCTAGCCGCTGTTAACACATTTACAATCAGATATTTCAAATCTTTACTATATGTATCTGGTAAGATTCCCAATAAAAAGAACTCTGGTTTCAAATCTATACGTTTCTTTGTCATTTTTTCCAACCACATGCGAATTTTAGTCCAATATTTTTAGCGTCCTCACAAGTCCACCACATATGGTAATATGAGCCAGGTATCTGATGACATTTCCAGCATTTTTCAGATTTGTTCTTGAACATTCTTGCTATTCTTGTCGGGGGGAAAGTGCCACCTGTAAAACATCTTATACAAATTTTCCTTATATGCTGTTGACATTGTCATTTTATAATTTTGAGACCACAATTTTTGCCATTTCTCTAAATCAATCCCATATCCAAAATTCTTCCCCCAAACAATCATAGTTTCTTTAACTTGTTCTTCCTCTAATTTAATTCCCAGTAAATAACCATATAATTTTTTAATCACCTTCTCATCAGTACCCATCAAGATCTTATCTAGATCAGTCTGTTTATCATAGAATCCCTCTGTTTTAGAATCTTCATCATACCTTGAATGTATTTGCGCATATGAAAACCAATTCATCTTTATACCTTGTTCCTCTAAATTTTGTATCGATTTAAGTTCACCCTTTTCATCCAATAGTTCCCCATATCTAACTGTTTGTTCCTTCTTATAAATTATAGGATAGGAAAATGCTTCAGTAGTCGATAACGAAACTGGAATTTTCAAATAACATTGTCTTTTTATCTTCTCCCAGTTTAACCACAAAGACTCCCGTATATAATGTCTTCTAAAATAACCCTGTGTTTTAGTTCCCTTATACCATAAAAAAGCATGCCAACCCAACAGCAAATCATGACCTTCTAGTGTCAACAATCTAATCTTTCTTCATGTTATCTATTCCTTAACCCACACCAAACTTGCAGCTTGATAGTACAATTCCCAATTGGGCAGGCCAAAACCTCCTCTAATTCTAGCATCTTGCAAAAGCTTTAGCTTTATTCTCGCTTTCTTACCTTGCCATATATACTTCAACATAATTTTATTTAAATCATCAAAATAGTCTTTTCCGAGCCTAATTGGTATTGTTTGAAACAGAAATAGGATTCTGGGTAAAATATTCATCTTAATTGTTGAAATTCTCCCTATTAATGACAATTGCAAGTTTCCCCATTTCTTCAAGTCTGTAGCTATCTGTTGTTTAAGTTTAATATAATTATTCTCTTTTAATGTGCTACATCTTGCTGTCAAGTGTATCCCCAGATACTTGACCTTATTCGTAACTTGGATTTTCAACAGGTCTGCCAGTTCTTCTCTTTGTCTCAGTAGCATGTTCTTTGTCAAAATCTTTGTTTTGTCTTTATTTATTTTCAAACCAGCCACCTCACCATATATCTCTATCTTTTCCAATAACTTTGGAGCTGTTTCTAACGGATCTTCCAAAATAAAGACTAAGTCATTAGCAAAGGCTTGCAGTTTAAATTCTTCCTTTTTAATTTTCATTCCTTTTATGCTTTTATCATCTCTAATATTTCTATTCAACACTTCCAAAGTCAATACAAATAGCAAAGGAGATAGGGGACATCCTTGTCTTGTGCCTTTTCTTATATTGATAAAGTCTGTAAGTTCTCCCTCCATCATTACCTTTGCTGTCTGTTTATTGTATATGGCTTCTATTGCTTGGATAAATTTTCTGGCGAAACCCATCTGTTCCAATAGTAATAACATAAATCTCCAGTTCACGTTGTCAAATGCCTTTTGAGCATCTAGGAATATCAAAGCCATTTGCTTTTCAGGATTTGCCTCATAGTATTCCAAAGTATCCAAGATTACTCTCATATTGTCTCTAATTTGTCTCTTTGGCAAAAATCCATTTTGATCTGGGTGAATGAAATTATTTAAGTATTTTTTAAGTCTTTCTGCTAAAATTGAAGCAAAGATTTTATAGTCTGCATTTAATAAAGAAGTAGGTCTATAGTTCTTAATTTGCAGTGGGTCAGCCTCTTCTTTTGGAATAAGTGTAATATAAGCCTCTGACCATGTTTTGGGTATCATCTTCTTTGACATAGCTTCATTCATAACTTCTAGCAATGGAATGCTCAATGATTCTTGAAATGTTTTATAGAATTCTGCCGGAAGCCCATCTGTACCTGGTGCTTTCCCATTATTTTGTTTCTTAAGTGCTTCAGTTAATTCCATCATTGTTATGTTGCTTTCTAGCATTTCTTCAGTCTCTTTAGGTATCTTCGGTAGGTTAGCATTCTGTAGATACTGTTTGACTTTTTCCTCGTCAATATTCTCTTGTTTATATAGTTGCCCATAGAAATCTCGAATAATTTCCTTTTTCTCCTTATTACCATAACAAACTTGGCCTTGATCATCTATTAACTTCAGTATTTTTCTTGATTCTTTCTCCTTTCTCAACTTATATGCTAGCCATCTACCTGGTTTATTTGCATCTTCAAAATAATTCTGTTTAGCATTTCTAATTTTCTGTGCCAATTCTTCTTTCTCTATTAATTCCATTTTATGTTTAGTTATATCCAACTTCAATTTAATATCCTTTTTCTGTGGCATTTTCTGTAATTCTTTTTCAAGTCTTTTATACTCATCTTCCAAGGCCTTAGTGGCTTGCCTTTTCCTAATATTCTTTTTTCTTATATAATCTATTATCAAACCTCTAACATATGTCTTCATTGTATCCCAAACATTCTGCGTTGAAGTATCTTCTTTTTTATTTTCTCTAAAGAAAAAAGCCAATTCTTTCTCCATCCATTGTGTAAAATCTTTTTCCTTTAAAATAGTATTGTTTAATGTCCATCTCGATCTTTTTTTTGTCCCTTCCATTTAATTGTCATTGGGCTATGATCTGCCCAAGTACTTGTTTCAATATTTGTTTCTTGAATATTAGATATTAATTCTGTTGTGATCCAAATCATATCCAATCTGGACCATGATAAATGTCTATTTGAATAGAAAGTATATTGTTTAGCTTTAACATTTCTTTCTCTCCAAATGTCTTTTAAGGTTAATTCGTCTGTCATTTTAAAAAAAGATTTAGGGAGAGTCTTTCTATTTTGCTTTGTTGTTGTTGCTATATAGTCCAGTTTATTGTCCACAATTCAATTAAAGTCTCCCATCATAATTATATTAACATAGTCCAGTCCAGTTACTTTCATGTGTAATTTTTTATAGAATTCTTCTTGTTTATCATTCGGAGCATAAATTGCAATCAAGAGTATTTTTATATTATTGTCCATTATTTCCACCATTAATACTCTTCCGTCTTCATCCGTATAAATCAATTTTGCTGGGATAACCTCTTTAATGTATAGAACCACTCCCCTTTTCTTACATTGAGTCAAAGAAGTAAATATTTTCCCTAATTTTGGCTGTACTAACAATTGTTCATGTTGTTTTTTGATATGTACTTCTTGTAGACAAATTATATCAAATTTTAATTTCTCTAATTTATGAAAGGTTTTCCTTCTTTTAACAGCTGAATTGAGTCCATTTATATTCATTGTAATCAATTTTTTTCTTCTATGATTATGCTTTATATTTAGGTCTAACAGCTCTCGTGGATCTCACTTCACGCTGTTCTTTACTATCCACCTGTCCACCTACTGCACCTTCCTCTTCTTCAGTCTCCAGTTGTTCCTCTTGAAACTCAATTAATGAGACCTCTTTCTCTGCCTCTTCTTCTCTCCTTCCAAAAAATTCTGCGTGGAAAAGTTCTGCTTTCTCAATTGAATCGATTCTATGTCTCCGTTCTTGCCACATAAACATTAATCCTTCTGGAATCAGCCATCTATAATTCACTTCCTTTTTCAATAGCATTTTGGTCAGGAATCGATATTCTCTTCTCGTCTCTCTCACTCTTCTGGGTATTTGTTTTAAAACCACAATCTCTTTGCCTTTGTATTTCAATGTCTTCTCTCTTACGGCTTGTAGTATTTGTGTTTTGATGGATTTTTTGGTAAATCTCATATGAACTTCCCTTGGTAATTTGTTTCTCATCGCATATCTTGTAAAAACTCAATATACCTCATCTACTCCATCCATCATCTTTTCCTCTGTAATTTCCAAAGCATCCGCCAGAATTTCTATCATTATCGCAGCCAAATTTTGTCCTTTTTCTTCTTCTATATTCTGAAATCTGAGATAGAATTCTGACCTCTCCATCTCCCACCTCAACATCCCACTTTTATCTTATTCAACCACTGTTAATCTGCTGTCAATATTTCCAATCTTCTCCTTTCTTTGTTTACCTTCTTCCTCAATTTTTTGGAATCTCTCATCATACTTCACCATCATTTGTTGAATATTTTCCACTTTTTCATTAGGCTTCTCTGTTCTTTGTTCAATAGTGTCTATTTTTATCTTGAGATCTTGGATTCCTTGCATAATCATCTGTAAATTCACTTTTTCTTGTTCTTTATTTTGCTTCAACATTGTCTGAATTAAACGTTGTCCTCCAGCTGGTGGGGAGGCAGAGGTAGAAGTAGAAACGCCAGAAGATATGGGTTTCCTGCTCATTTTGATGCTTCAGAACCTTCCAATTCTTTTTAGCTTTTAATCCAACTGGTAAAATGGCCAATTATAATCCAAAATGGAAAAATCCAATAATAAAAAGCCCAATGACAAAAAGAAAGAAGGAGAAAAAGAAAAATCTTCAGGTTCTTCTAGACCCTAATCCAATTATGAAGTAGTCCACAATAAAAAATGAAAAATAGAAAAAAGAAAAAAGCCCAAAAATAATAATAATAATTAGGAAGAAAAAAAAAAAAATAAGGAAGAAAAAGAAAAAATTCCTTTAGCTTCTTCACACCTTAATCCAATTGGGACATCTCAATAATAAAAAAAAGAAAAGGCAGAGTGGTCCAAAAATATAAATGGAAAAAGCAAAAAAAAAAAAAAAAAAAATCCCAGTAAAAAAAGGAGAAGAAAAGAAAAATAAAGAAAAAATTCTGAGGCTTTCCCTTTAAAATAAAAAGCAAAAATAAGAATATTACTAAAATTAAAGTTTACAGAGAGGCTGGTGAGTAGGGGTACTCAACTGAAAAAAGATAAGAAAACACACTGCACTTTATTTATTTGTCCAAGGCTCTTATTATGACTCTCTTCTCCACAAGCTTCAAAGCCAAGCCTCAAGTGTTGAAATGTTGATAAGGGTCCAGGAAAGCACCTGTAATAATATTCTGCTGCGCTCTCCCTCTATCTTATCAAATTAAAGTGACCTTGAGAAGTAGTCTTTTCAGGGTTCTTCTCCAATTCAAATAAAATATTTTCAAGCCTCTAGTTGGCAGTGTTACAGTGTTTCTTAATACACTTCCCCCCACCCCAGCCAGAAAAACATAGTTTAAATTAAGCAAAAAAAAAAAATTAACATATATATATGTGTGTTTTCTGAGGTTCTCGCGGGTATTTGTATGTGGATCTTTGGTTATTCGGGTTTTCTCCCGCGTAAGATTCAAAGTATCTAGGCAACGTTTCGGCGAGGTCCCACTAGCCATCTTCAGGTAAACGAACACAGACCCAGACCCCAAACTCAAAGCCATATTAAAAACCCAAAATGCTACATCACAGCCACCCGCTCAGGACATCACATCAGAAAACTCAAGAAATTACACCTCAAGAACTCAAGAAGTCACAACACAGCAAATGACCCAGGATATCACAGCACAAGACCAAGGATACCACAGCAATAAATCTCACAAGGTCATCACACAACCCATTACCCAAGCTGTTACTACACAGGAGGCTAATCGAAAAGAGATCAAAACACAAACGACCCAGGAGATTACAACGCAAGACCCAGGATACCACAACAAAAGAACTCACAAGCCCATCACACAACCCATTACCCAAGCCGTTAAAACACAAGAGGCTAACGACCCAGGAGATGACAGCACAAGATCCAGGATATCTCTACAACAAAAGGCCATTACACAGCCCATTATACCAACATCAACTCCATCAACCAATCAAGAGGCTGCAGCACAGCCAACCAGCCCAGCACACCATCCCCCACCACTTGTATATATAGAGAGATGGCAGCTCCGGTCACACACTGCTTGCACTGGCACTAAGCCGAAAGCACCAGCCTGAAGATGGCGAGTGGGACCTCGCCGAAACGTTGCCTAGATACTTTGAATCTTACGCGGGAGAAAACCCGAATAACCAAAGATCCATATATATATATATATATATAAAGAAAAAATAGCCAAAGGGAGCCTCTATCCTAAAAAAAAATTAAAAAGTCAAAAAGAGAAGGCGGAGCTTCGTCTCGGCGATACAGCTGCAATCTCGGGGCTCCGAGATCGCAGCTGATATTTTCGCCCCTGGTCGGTCCTAACGGACCTAAACCGTCCCGTAGAGACGGTGACCGTGAAGGACACATTCCCAGGATCCCAGGGACATCGCAAGTCCCTGGTTTGATCCGGGAGAAGTCCTTTTGCTGGCGGCGGAGAGTCAGCCTCCATAGCTGCTGAAGTCGGGACAGCTCCGGAAAGGAAGAGGCTGAAAGTTGTGTGTTGGCTGGGTGAGAAACTTCTTTTTTTGTTGTTAATTTGCTGAGTTTTGAAAGGACACTCTGAATATAAGAAGAAATCTGTGAGATTTTTTTTGACAAAACTGTATGAGCGGCGTTTTTTAAAGGGATGTCAAATTGAGGCTTGGATTATTATTTTTTCCTTACTTTTTTGGGGGGGACTTCAGCGTGACTTTGTAGTTAACTGGACTGAATTTTCTCTTATATTCATTCAATATTTTTTAATCTATTTGCTATAATTGTGGTAAATATTTTATAATCAGTATTTAACAGGGAAATTGGTCTGTAATTTTGTATAAGTCGTAAGTCTGAGTCTTCTTTCGGGATCAATGATATCAGTGTCTCCTTCCATGAATCCGGCATTCTTGCTGCAAGTAGGACCTCATTATATACTTCCACCATGAGAGGTCCTATTTGTTCTCCTATTTTCTTATAAAGTTCCCCTGGTATCCCATCAGGTCCTGGAGTTTTATTGTTCTTTTGGTTTTCTACTGCTGTTTTTAACTCGGGCCATGTAATGTCTCTAGTTAACATTTCCTTCATCTTCTCCTCGATTATTTTATCTTTAGTAGTACCCAAATAGTTTCTTATCATGTCCTTGTTTACCTCCTTCTTTTTATAAAGATCTTCAAAAAATTTACATGCAATTTCTTTTTTCCATTCTATTCCTTGTTGGGCATCCCCATTTTCATCTATTAGTTGGTAGATCAATCTTTTTTCTTTTTCTTTTTTAGGTTTATAGGCCAACCACCTTCCTGGTTTATTGGCCTGTTCAAAGAATATCTGTATAGCTGTATTCAACTTTGAAACCATTCCTTCTTGTTCAATTAAATTTAATTTATGTTTAGTTATTATCTGATTTTTCAATTTACAATCTTTTGGGGTGTTTTGTAGCTGAATTTCTAATTCTTTAATTCTTTGTTCTAATTTATTTTGTTGGGCATATTTTTTTTATTTCTTTTAGCGGTGTATGATATCATTGTGCGTCTTATTATTGCCTTCATTGTATCCCAAATATTCTGTTTCGTAGTTGCCTCATTGTTATTTTCTTTTAAGAAATAGTCTAATTCCTTCTTAAGTCTATTCATAAATTCTTTCTTTTTAATTAGCTGTGTATTTAAAGTCTACCTTTTCCTTGGTTTTTTCCTACCTTTCCACACTATCTGAATTGGATTGTGATCTGCCCATTCGTTTGGTAAAATTTCAATCTCTTTTAATTCATTTACTAGCTCACCATTCATCCACACCATATCAATTCATGTCCATGACTGATGAGGATTAGAGTAAAATGTAAATTGCTTTTTCTCAGGGTTTAATTTCCTCCACATGTCTATCAAATTTAGTTCAATCATCATTTCCTCACATGTTTTCGGTAGTTTTTTTTTCTTCTCTCCCCCCGCTACTGTGATCTTTTTGATGGTCCACAATAGCATTGAAATCCCCCAAGATACAAATATTCCTTTTCTCCAATTCCACTATTTTCCCATGTAATTGTTTAAAGAATTCCTTTTGGTTATCGTTAGGGGCATAAATTACCACTAATAGAATTGGAGTTGATTTAATCCAAATTTGTAACACCAGAATTCTTCCATTGGGGTCTGTCCAAATTAGTTCTGCTTTCATGTCGTCCTTCATGTATACTGCCATCCCTTTTTTTCCCTGAAATCTGCTGGCGAGGTATACAAATTCCCTAGCTTAAGGTAGCTTAAGCCAGAGTACCCCAGATTTTTCGGTTTTGCGGACTGGCAGGAGAGAGAGGGGATTGCAGTGGGCAAGCACGCATGCAGACACACTCTCCCGCTACTCATGTGATTGGGGATGCGCACACGCATTTGCACGTGTTTGCCCACCACTTCTGCTGCCTAGTTCTGAAAGACTCAAGGCTCGATAGTGGACTGTGGCCTGGGGGTTGGGGACCCCAGGCTTAAGCTGTTCAATGGACTGCCCACATAAATATCCAGTTTTTCTGTTTGGGTATTTAGATAAAGTAAAACATCTTAGATGCAATTTATTATTAATTCCTCCTTAGTGCAACAATGCATAATTGATTTCAAATCTGTTTTAAGGTCTGGAGATTAATGACAGGCTTATTACCTCAGCGGCATACAATAATAAATTGATATGTCTTTGGGCTAATTTAGGGAATGAAAAATAGAATACTTAAGTGAAGAATTAAAGAGTTTAGATAGTAGTTTTAAAAAAAACTGTAACCAATACACATCCTTCTCTAACTTGCAGTCTAATGAATATTTCCTTTGTGACATGTGAATGTAACATCAAGGATGTCTAACTCACCATGTTCTCACTGGAAGCCTTGGGGCTAGATCAAAAACTGCTTACATATTGTAGCCAATAAAGGAATATGGATGTGTTTATTTAGTCATTAGGAGTCAAGTTTAACTACAGAAAGAGTTTACTTATTTTTTTCTATAATTAAAATCAAATGTAATTAAGCACATCCACTCAAACAAGCCCAGAAAGCATCATTAAGACTCGCTATATTGAATTATATTTGATGTTTTATTACCCATTCCCTGAGTTTGAAGCAATCCTTTAAAATGTCTTCAGTGTGTTGTCTGGTGTATCCATAAACAATGCTTTAAAAACAGAATTGTAAAACTTTTGCTTCACCTAAAGTATTTTCTGAGATTTTTCTTAATATGTTAAAATTACTTTTTAAAATGCATATTAACACATTTAAAAATTAGATTGAATTATATTGATGATAATGATGCACTTACCTAATTGGATAATTAAACATCTGCAGGCAAATAATCAAGCTCAAAGAGCAACAAGATCTCTACCTTTCAGCCTTGAAATATATATATTCTGTTCTATTTTTAAGTTATATTGCTAGATTAATTCTTGTTTGCATAAATACCTTTCACTGTGTTCTTTCTATTATTAGAATTAGAATAAAATAGAGCTGGAAAGGATCTTGGAGGTCTAGTCCAAACCACTGCTCAAGCAGGAGACCCTATCATTTCATTAGTCATTTGTCTTATTTTTTTAAAAATTATTTTATTTAGTTTTTAGTGATTAGATGAAATGTTATTACATTAAAATGATTTTGACTAATGTAATAACTTTTGGTTTTTCTTGGATAACACCACATACTGATGATTTTTTTTGCCCACAAAGTAAAATACATGTATATTCTCAATTATTTTGAACACGAAGGAGAGTCAATTACTGCTAACAGTTTGAAGGCAAGATGGTAGCACATCTCACTTTTCTGGATTCTTATATCTCTTGTCTTGTTCTGTTCTGTGTCTAACTGGAGCAGTTTATTGGGGTGGAAAAGTGTGAAAGTATTCTTCTGTTGTGATATTCATTTGGTTCCCATTATGTAGAGGCCACATGTGTCTGTTTATCATCCTTGTTTCACATTTCACTACTTTCAAGAGTAATATTCAATGTGGTGAACAAATGCTTCCATTTCTTGTCTTTTGTCTTACTTGGGCCTCGCCTGACTATTCTCACTTTTGACATGGATTGCCTTGTAGATTAGAAAATGTTGTAAAGATCAATACAGATTTTAAATCATAGCTTTCTGAAGGGAATTATTCTGGATCTGAACAAAGAAATAAAGGGAGATCGTTATATATAAAGCAAAACTGAACGCTGTTAATTTTTGCCTTACAGTACTGAAATATTAGATGGTTGCTTAATTTCTACTGAAAATATTAAGTGAGATCAGTTAGAGTTAGAATGTATAATGACTTTGTAGTATCATAATCAAATATGTTTGTGATGGATAACACTTCCAATAAACATGTTAACTTATGAACATAAGTACTGTACTCCTCAACTTAACAATCTTTCATTTAGCAACTGCTTGAAGTTATAATAGCACTGAAAAAAGTGACTTACAACCGGTACTCACACTTGTGATTGTTGCAGCATCCCTACAGTCATGTGATGAAAATTTGGTCATTTGGCAACAGGCATGTATTTACAACAGTTGCAGCATCTCAGAGTCATGTGATTGTCATTTGTGGCCTTCCCAGCTGACTTCCAACATGCAAAGTCAACAGGGAAAGCTGGATACATTTAACAATTGCTTGATTCACTTTCCTGCAGTAATTTGCTTAATAGACATGACCAAAAAGGTCATAATGGGACACGACTCACTTAACCACTTTGCTTAGCAATGGAAATTCTGGCCCCAATTGTGGTTGTAAGTCGAGGGTTACCAATAGACCCTTAAAACAATCTGCTAATGTGAAGGCAAAATTCTAATTATAAGTTCTTTGGTGCAGATGAAGAATCTTTCCTTTTGTTAAATATCTATTGTTACCTCTTTTCAGTTGTATCTCTTCTTTCTCCTCAACCTCCTTCTCAAAAACTCGAGATTAACAACACCATGTCAGGTTGTAGTTCTAAGGAACATTACATTGGAGATCCACTGAACAGGATCCTTCTTTGTATTTTATTATTTGTTTCCTGTGTACTCTTTGATAGAACCTGTACTATATCATAATGTGGTTCCCATTGAAGTATTTTAAAAGCCAGAGAAACGTTGCCTTCCATCTTTCCTAAACATTTCATTATGCCAAGTGATTATTTAAAATCCATATTTATAAAGTGCCAAATACTATGCTTTAGAACAGGGGAACAGGGGTCCCTACACCGGGGCTGTTGGCTGGTGCCGGGCTAAAGCCTGTTCGGAACCAGGCTGTGGAAATGGTGAGCGAGTATGGCATACACATGCAAGCACACAAAGCTGCATTTGTAAAAGTGTCGCACATGCATGTGAGAAACCATCCCCTGTCCCACCTCTGCTGTTTCTGCCAGTCTGCTGAGCTAAATATGTTGAGGACTGCTGCTTTAGTACTTTATCTCATGAGGATCAAGTTTTTAGGAATATGTTATCCCAAGTTTATATGGGCAATCTCACAATCTACACTTTATCTTCAAACTCAGTAAAAGGAATTAATATGAGTGGTTCTATGCATGGTCATTGAATGATCAGTGTATATTTTTTGTAGTGGAATTTGTTATATTGGAATCGCTCTTATGTTTAGCTGCTAAAAATACTAAATGTAAATTCAGGTTTTCATTTCATTCAGAGTTTAGAGAAGTTAGCAAATTACTTTATCAAAGGACACCTAGTGGCATAGTGTTTCTTTTAAACCATCAATGTTTCTTTTAAAAAATATTTGTAATCATGTCTAAATGCCTACTATCTTCTCTGACTAAATACAGTCATTCAGAATATACGTTTTGGACAATGCTCCTCCAGGCCTTCCTGTCCTCTACCATCTCCTGGAGTCTGTTTAAGCTCAGGCCGACTGCTTCAGTGACTCCATCCAGCCACCTCATTCTCTGTCGTCCCCTTCTTCTATTGTCCTCAATCGTTCCCAGCCTTGGGCTCTTCTCCAGTGAGTCCTTCCTTCTCATTAGGTGGCCAAAGTATTTGAGTTTCATCTTCAGGATCTGGCCTTCTAAAGAGAAGTCAGGGTTGATCTCCTCTAGGACTGACCGGTTTGATCGCCTTGCAGTACAAGGGACCCGCAGGAGTCTTCTCCAGCACGATAGTTCAAAGGCTGGAGAAGAATGAATGTTTAGTCTTGTTTTATTCAACCTGTGCTGGTTGTTGCCTAAAATTAAATTCCCAGTTTCTATATAATTCTGTGTAAATCTGAGAGTTAAATTCAATGAAGATGCTTGTCCTCTAGAAAGTTGCCACCAAAGCATACTTACCTAGAGTAAGTCCTATTGAATACATGCCTGGAATTGCATTGTTAGTGTAACTGTAAGACAATTAATGTAGTTTTTATTTACATGGAAAAAATTCTTGGATCAACTTCATAGGGGAAGCTATATTTGCAAATAAAAAATCCCAGCTGAAAAAACAGAATGTCACCCTGCACATTTACTCATTCAAAACATTTCTCTTCTTTATTGCTTTTTACTAATTGAGAACACTCATATCTAAATGATTGGTCTAATTAATATAAATGCTGTTTATGATGTATTATCCAAAGACAATTCTTTTGCACTTGCTTTTTAACACTTAAAAAATTTTAAGTAGAAAAACAAATACTAATTGTGATTTGTTCAAGTTATGTGGATCTCAGGATAAACAATTGTTTATGATGTTGATAATATATCCTACAATCAAACCTGTCAAACTATACAGTTGTTGGATAAGATATATTTATTAGAATGCATACTAGTAGGTTTATTCATGTGGCAGCTTTTAGTTGATATTGGCAGATTTTTTTGGGGAAAAAAAACTGTAGAGAGCTGGATTTTGTTAATTTTTGGGTGGAAATCACCAGGAAGTCCCAGTTAGAATGTGAGATCATTAAAAAAAAATTCCTGGAAGACAAAATGACAAACTATTTCTGTAATACTGCCAAGAAAGCTAATGAGGAGTCACACTCAGTTCAAGAGGACCAGTTATAAAGCTGTTAGAGAGTATCTGCCTTTATACCATTTCTGTTACTAGCATAAGAAAATAGCTTTATCATACAAAGCTGGCAATCTGAATATGTATGTGTTTGGTCTATTACCACATATTTGACCTATCCAGACAGTTTCTGATAAGTAAGGTCAATGGGGGAAGCCAGATTTCTTTAATGACCATTTGCTTCACTAAATGATTTGTTGAATGACCATTGGTGCGTGGGGGAAAGGTTGTAAGATTAGATATGGCTCACTTAAAAAGTGTTTTAAAAAGTATAAACTCTCTTTTTTACAATCCTGTCATTCCTTAATTTGTGGTAAAGTCAGAGCAACTGGATGGAGCTCAGCAATTACTGACCGGATGCCTTTCCTGACACTATGTGGAGTTCATAGCAGATATTTTTCCTTTGTAACCTAGGAGAGAAACATCTACCTTAGGATTGAACTCTCAACCTTCCAAGTGGGAGGCACACATCTTCATCACTAGGCTACTCACTATAGTTTGTGTGGTGTGTAGTGTAGTGTAGTATTGTATAGTATTGTATAGTGTATAGTATATAGCAGTGATGGCTAACCTATGACACGCGTGTCACTCGTGACACGCCGAGGCACTTTGACTGACACGCCTGTTGGTGTGGGGAAAACCTGCACATTTAGAGGCTGCCTGTGCTCTGCTCCAATCCCTGCTCCCTGCTTGTTGCGTGGAAGCGTGGTGTCACCGCTGCCGCAAGATCTTTGCAGCAGAGAACCAGTTTTAACCGCCATAAACTGAGGTTTGTCAGTTTCATTACCTCAGGAATGCTACAGGAGGAAAGGAGATCCATGAGGTTCACAGCCCTGTAAGGTGGCCTTCCGATCCCCACATCCTGCACCTGCAGCCCTGAGACCAGGGAGACGAGTTTCACAGCCCTGTGTGATCACCCCAGCCCAGTCCGTCATAAACCAAATTATTGATATTTCTTGAAGTGACACACGACCCGAGGAAGGCTACACTTTTTCCCGATTTTCGACACACCAAGCTGAAAAGGTTAGCCATCACTGGTATATAGTAATAGAATAGAAGTAGTATAGTATATTACAGTGTATAGTATAGTATAGGACAGAACAGGGCTGAACATAACAGAACTGGTCAGAATCTGCTGAATACCACCTCTGAACACTAGGTGAATATTTGTTTCCTACCTTGCTTGCTAAAATATAAGATCTTCTCCACAGTGTTTTTATGTGTAAACTGTCTTCATTGCACACAAACTCTACATAAGGATCTCATAAGGAATTTCAATAGCAAGACTGTGATTTAACTTTCTAAATTAATTACACATATGCCAATGATTATAGCCCAGCAAAATTGGAGAGATAAAAAGGAAAACATTCCAACATCATTAAAAAAAAAAACCTATGCACATACTACATAAAATTTTGAATAAAGATGCAACAGTTATTAAAACCAGTTTTACCATTGGCAGGAAACATTAAAAATCCAATCCCTTCAAATAAATCTTTGGAGGGGGAAAAAAAAAGAAACAAAATCAGACATGGGAAAAAGCCCCACAAAAATAGGTATCGAGACTTTTCTCACACAAATATAGATTTAATTATTTTTTAAATCATCCATATTTCCTTTTAATATGGAACTAGGAGGGAAGTGCCAATTATGGATATAATTAGTTCTATATACTCATTGAAGATTTTATAAAGCTTTTATAGTGTTTTATGGTGTAATCGCCACTCCTCGACCAAATAAGATACCACAATTATCCAAAGCTTATTACAGGGTAATGAAGATTTCCTATATAGATAAAAGTCCACTGAAATTACCCAAACTATTAAATACATTTTTAAAACTATCATAGCACTGCGAGTCAGTAGGAATCGTTTTTTAAGGTGGAGGGTCCTGGCCATAGTATTTCTTGTCCTACTGTCTCTGGAATTTTTAAAACGTTTTGGAAACTTCAGCAACAGCATGATTTTTTGATTCCTAATGGGTGACAGCAGGGGTGGGCTGCAACCAGTTTCACAACCGGTTCTGTGAGCGCATGCATTCAATAGACAGCATTCAATAGACAGCAATTTGAACCTCTCTAGCTCACCTTCTAGACTTCCCCGGTAAGTAGATCAGTTGAGGCATAGTAATCTACTTTGACGCGTGAATCAGCTGAGCTGCAAAAGAAGGAAATGTAAGACAGGATAGGGTGGAAGTGGGTGGGCGGGGCCAACTAATTGTCATTCATACTAGTTTGCTAGAAGTGGTTCGAACTGGAAGCAGCTCACCACCGGGTGACAGTCACTTTAGGAAAATTACATTAGTATGCTGGATGCTGCATTGGCTTAGCTATTTGTTTCTGACTCCCTTGACCCGTATTCAGGCAGTCTTCTGAACTGCTTGCTCCAAATAGAATCTGCCTATCCTGTGCAATCTAAGTATGAATGGATATTCTGTAGTTTAGTTCCTCAAGAAGAAAGGATGGGAGTGAGGAAGCAGACATTTTCTGCAATTGTCCTAGTCTTATGGAATATCTTGCTTTCCGGGAAAACAAAGACCATATAGTTTGATTGCATCGATGAAAGTTAATGTTCTGATGTCGTTTTCCTAATTTGTTATTTTAATTAATGACATCATTTTAATTTCAGTAAGAATTTATTTGTTTATTTTATTATTTTCCATAATATTCCACCAGAGTCTCTGGAATGGGATGAGTAGTAATTATGTAATTTTAAAAATTAAATGAATATATTGACTATCTCCTAGAAGTACAAAACCACTTTGATCTCTTGCTTGATTCAGCAGTGACAGGTGATTTTAAATACATTGGTCAGCCCTCTGTAGTGTACAGAGCCCGCTCCCATTCTTAAGAGATAGCTCTACTGAGTAATAGCAATAGCACTTAGACTTATATACCACTTTATAGTGCTTTACCCCCTCTCTAAGCGGTTTTACAGAGTCAGCCTATTGCTCCCCAACAATCTAGGTCTTCATTTTACCCACCTCGGAAGGATGGAAGGCTGAGTCAACCTTGAGCCTGGTGAGATTTGAACTGCCAAATTGCAGGCAGTTAGCAGAAGTAGTCTGCAATACTGCACTCTATTCACTGCGCCACCACAGCTCAGAGTAAGCTATAACCAGCATAAATATAGTACTGATTGACTGTTGCTGGAGAAACAAAAACCAGCTCTGAGATACTTATACTGTGAGATAAATAGCTTTGACTTAAGTATCTTTCATTTGCATGTAGGCATTGGATAAAATTTTTCTGGAAGTTTAAATGGGTTACAGTGGCCTGTTATTGCTCACAATAACAGCCTTGTAAAAACAGTCACATAAATGAGAAGGAAATGGAATACAGACAGCAAAAGTAAAGGTTTTCTCTGTCCAGTCATGTCTGACTCTAGGAGTTGGTGCTCATCTCTATTTCTTAGCCAAGGGAACCAGTGTTGTTGAAAACATTTCTGTGGTCATGTGACCAGGATGACTATATGCCAAGGTGCACGGAATGCTCTTACCTTCCCAATGAAATGGTACCTATTTATCTACTCGTATTTGCATGCTTTTGATCTGGTAGGTGGGTAGGAGCTGAGGCAAGTAACGGGAGCTCACCCCATTGTGTGTGGCCCTTAGGTTTCAAACCCAGACTATCATGCTCAGCATTTTTATCGCATCCTCTTATAGAGACAGTACTAATTTTATTAATTCAAATGAAAAAAAAAAGCTTTGTAATTTATATTGCCTTCATAAAGCAAATCGGAATGAAAAGGTTTAATAACAGATAATGAAAAATGAAACATTGTGCAAATTGTGCAATTTTTTATTGAAAATTTCTATCTTTCTGAAAAATTATGAAAATTCAC
This sequence comes from Notechis scutatus, assembly GCF_049901735.1. Taxonomy (NCBI): domain Eukaryota; kingdom Metazoa; phylum Chordata; class Lepidosauria; order Squamata; family Elapidae; genus Notechis; species Notechis scutatus. The sequence continues at coordinate 190,768,461 of NC_142010.1, read as the reverse complement.
AAAGTTTGCCTCAGGTAGTTTCCAAATTTGAATTCAGTTTTGCTTTCACTTGAAATCTGATGCAGTATTGTTGCATGTTGAAATAGATAGATATTTTAGAACATAGTTTGCACAGGCTTACAAAGATCTTCTTCCATTTCGTGTCTCTGTTGGCCATCAGCGAGACACAAGCAGTCCTGTTCTAATCAATAGTGTTTTAAAACAGATATAAAGCTCTGATTTATTTGCTCCTATATGAGTTAATCTTGCGTTCCCACAGTCTGCTGCCCATATAGTTTTCAGCCAAGGTTGCTTGGCAGCAGAAACACATTGTTTTGTACTTTCTTCTTTTTTCCTCCTCCTTTTCTGCCACTCCATTTGCTTGGGCCATATTGGCTTTCTCTGTTGTTAGAACACTGTAGGTCAAGTGTAGGCGTGTGCATGCTTTACAAATAACATCCCCATCATTGCTAATGTCTGCCTCAGTTGTTAAGCTTCTGGTGTCTTTGTATGAAGGGGCACTTCATGCTGTAATTCTTGAGCGCAAATCACTCGATGTCACTTTCTTTCCTTGAGCAAAAGAGAGGCTGAAATGAAGCTGAAATAATTTATTTCAATGAATACATCAGCCAGACTTATCTATTGTGGCTGTTTAAGGACTGGACGTAATTAGCACAAAGTACCATTTCCTTCACAGGTCACAGAAAAGGAATCGGGCTCCTGCTCTAAAGGGGAGTTGTGAATTCAGTTTTAGGAGAAAGAAAGGTTGGTAGGGGCAAGAAAGACTAAACATATTTCAAAGGTATCTAAAAATGTCTGGTGAGAACTTTTTAGTAGAATAAAGCATTGCTTTTTGTAATGTATTACTGTTTGGATTAGAAATCTGTGGGGCTTGTGTTAACAGGGCCTTCAAACTCCCTGGTATTAAAATTCCCTTTCTTTAAAAAAAAAAAAGTCCAGAGCGCATGCTGGAAAAATCTTTGTGTATCGGGACAAGTGGAACAAGAAACTTGTCAGACAGTCAGACCACCGCCAACTGAATGTAATAATTCTAAGTGTCAAGCTGTTGTCTAACATCTGTTTAGCTAACATAATAGACATTCTGAAAAAAAACCAAGGAGCAAAAGAAATATGATTATATGACAATTTACATTATTTCCTATATTACTATGCTTAAGACTTATTTTTCCATGATACAAGGAGTTGCCATGATAAGCCATCCAAAAGCCTCTTGACGTGCTGTTAATTTTAAACATCAGTAGTTTTTTACTACATACGATTGTATTATAGGCTGTTCCTGTGGATTTCAACCATTGATAGTTGGAGCTACAAACTAGACTAAGCCTGTAATCCTCTGACTTTTTCTCTGAAAGTAAATACTACACAGTGGAATGTATTTCTGAATAAACTCCAATGAGATTAATGTGTACATTATCACATTCACTCTATTTGAAAATATTTTATTTGAAAATAAAAGTATTTAGAATAATACTGGGAATATGTAATTGTAATAGAACTCAGGTCTTTTTTAACCTAAAGTATATATTTCTGATTGCAAACACATGAAATTAATTCAATTAATTATATTTAATACCATAAATATCTGGGGAAAAGCACATTAATTTTCATGGAAATGAAATCTAATTTGACATTACTTATTAGACAGGAAATTATCAACATTGTAACATGAGGCTTAAAATATGTCTCCCTTGTCTATTATTTGCAGCAGCTTTTTAATCATTGCCATTCTCCTTGGCCAAAATATTTTGTCAAGATTTTTTCAGATAATTCAAAATTATCAGGAAGAGAAAATGTACCACCCTGGTACTGTTTACCATGACAACATAAGACCTTTTCTGAATCAGACATTTGGTTCTCATGATGGAGATCCAGATTTCTAATCATACATAAATGCAGAAAGACACACTGAATCATGTTTCCCAGCAACTGGTATTGAAAAGCCTAATACTGGACAATGTATATAGCCATAAGGAAGCTTTCATACTTAACCCTCATTAACTTCTATTGCTATCCATGCTTGGATTATCATTTTCTGCTCATAACACATTATGTAGTTTAATTATGTGTTATGTGAAGAAATATCTCCCTATAACTTCATTGGATGAGTCGAGATATTAGTCAGTTAACATAAATGGAAAATATCTTCATTTATTTTGTTTACAAATATACACGTTTTATCCACTTGCGTTACATTCTCGTTCATTTTTTTAAAGCTAAAAAAAATCACAATTTTGCAACGTTTCCTCCACATCTTTGCCCACTCTATAATTTTTTAAAATGCCATAACTAGAAACACATATTATTCTAAGGATAAATAAATACATACATTTTCAAGGATGACATACAACTTAAAATATTTCTGATTTATGGTAATTGATGGATTGATGTTTTTCCTTCTTTCCTTAGAAGCCCCTACGTATAATTTGCTTTATTCCCCAAGACCTAACACACTTTTTCAAGTGATTCACTGCCAGTTCGGACTCATTAGCATAATACAAGTTTTTTGTTTTAGAGAGGTCCTTGGTGCTCTCTGAGCTTTCTTTCTTTCTTACAGATGTTTCATTGCCCAAACTAGGTAACATCATCAGTGCTGTATCAAATTATAACGGAAGACCAAATAGCCTTCAGAAAGCTAAAAAAGGACCAGACCATCATCATCCTACCTGCAGACAAAGACCGAACCGTGGTTATTATTGACAGAGCACAATACCTACAAAAAGCAAAAAACAAAACAAAACCGGAGGACAAAGAAACCTACATCCCAGTGAACACTAACAAACTCAAGGCCCATGGCTGGATCCAGCCCGTGGGGTGCTTAGATCTGGTCCATGGGGCTACTCTTGAAACAGCAAAGGACTACTCACGGTGTCTCTGCCAGTGAAAACAGCTCTGTTTTTGGCTTTGACAGCCTTCTGCAACCCTTTGCCAGTGAAAATGGAGCTCGGGATTGACACATGTGGCCCTCCCAAGCTCCATTTTCTCTGGCAGAGCGCTCAGACCACCATAGGTGCCCCCAACATGAGTGATGTTGAGCTGGCCATGCCCACCCTGGCCACACCCACCCGGACCTCCAAGGTCAAACACAACCCTGATGCGGGCCTCAATGAAATTGAGTTTGACACCCCTGATATAGTTGCTGTTTAACCAGTTATTATATTTTGTTCTTTAATCAGTACTTTAATCAGATTATTTGTATCTCTGAGTTGTCCAGTTCATTCAAGAATCTTTGGCAAAACGTTTTGTTGAAAGCAAAGAAGTCCAAAATTAACATTCAAGTTTAACAAGACAAGACTATTACCTATGCTGCTGCACCTTAAGCAAGATTTGCCTTTCTTTATGCTGGACAAGCAGTTTTTTCAATTAATTAATTTGAACATCTTTGGATACCTTGTCACAAATAATGCTGTTTTAGTTATATTCAAATTCACAATTGATGTTGGCTTCCTACTTTCACTTATCTAGGCCATAAGAAAGATCTGTGTTAAGATAAACTGGAGGCATTCTCAGCAGTGAGATTGCTTCTAACATTTTCCTTTTTTAATAGAATACACACACACACATATTCTGCCATCTTGTCAAAAAACTAGTTGTTGGTTCTTCATTGATCTTCATGGAAATGATGGCCTGTAGATAGTGGTGGATAAAATTAAAGCAGATGCAGTCATTATTGAATCCTTCTTTAATTATCCATCATTTCTCTTAAATAGAAATGTTAATCTGTAAAGGCTAGCATAGACTATTTTGTTGTGAGAAATATACAACACAAAAGTTGTGTAAGTATAATCTGACCTGCAGTTGTTATGTCAACCATGTCTGAGTACATGAATGTGTTTGTTAATATATTATATGTACCTCCTTCATGCAGGGCCCATAATGTAAGTAATATTATGTGATCTTGAGAGGTGGTATCCTAGAACCCAGTTTTTTACAAAATAATGTGAACATGCTTGGGCTGTCTTTTTACTTTTACCATTGGGCAGAAGACACAGAAGTATAGCCAGCAAGACAAACAGGTTTAAAAACAGCTTCTACCATGGGCTGTCAGACTCCTAAACACAATATAGCACCACAAACAGATTAATAAGATGAATTTCACTGGTGTCAGTGTAGTGTGTAATATGTATATACCATGATATAAGATCATTCCCCAGAGTAATATGCATGTTGCACAGAATATGACGGACATATGAAAATGTATGTCTAGTTCTCCCATGAGCTGTTCAGAGCATCCAGTAGTGGGAGGTGCTTCAGTCTCTGCATGTCTAGGCTGGGCTTAATTTGTGGAACGCTCCTCCTCCTCCATGGGACTCCTCCCCAGCGTTCCCCAGCTTTGGCGAAGACGAGAGAAATAAACGCCCTCGTCCTCAATGCCCTAACAATTTGTTGGCCAAAACAGGACCCCACCAGACGGAAAAAGGGTGGGGCTGGATGCTCTTCACAGCTCAAAGAGAACGGGCGTTTCAGGTAAGTACCAACGCCCTTTCTCCCATGAGCTTTTCAGAGCATCCAACAGTGGGACATACCAAAGCTTGGCCTGTCCTACGGGAGGGACTCCGTCTGGCCTGGAAACCCCTCCTGGTCCCTGTGGACCCATTGCAGAAGTCTTCTGCCAAAGAAGGCTTCAGCAGATGCAAACACATCTATTTTATGATGCCTAATGAATGGCGATGTAGAGGCCCAGGTAGCGGCTCGACAAATTTCAGTAATTGGTGCCTGTGTGGCCCACGCTGCCGATGTTGCGGCACTCCATGTTGAATGAGCTGTTATGCCCCTGGGCACCTGCAGGGATTGAGTCTGATACGTTTTCGCTATCGCGGCCCGTAGCCAATGGCCTATTTTTTTTTAAGTAAAAGTTTTATTGATTTTAACAACAAACAAAAACACATAAAACATAAAACATAACATAAAAACATCATCATCCTTCATAAATTTACAGACAGTGTATCGGTTGGTTTACCACTCCTTTTTGTGCATCCATTTCATAGTCATCATAATAATTATTATGATGGCCAATGGCCTATTGTAGAAGGTGAGAACTTGCATCCCTGAGTGTTGGGCTGAAACGACACAAATAAGGCTTCCGTTTTTCTGAAAGCCGCTGTGCAGTTGATATATATTCGCAATGCTCACCTCACATTAAGCCTATGCCATTGTAGTTCCAACCCTTGGGATGGTCTGGGACAAAAGTTAGGAAGTATCAGCTCTTGTGCCCTATGAAAAACCGAGTTAATTTTGGGTATAAACGTAGGATCAGGACGAAGGACCACCCGGTCAGAATGGAAAACACAATACACAAAGCTGCAATTTCCGAAATACGATGAGCAGAAGTGATCGCTACAAGGAAAACTACTTTATATGTCAGAAATTGGAGACTTGATGATTTCAAGGGTTCGAAAGGGCCCTTAGTGAGTGTGACGAGGACCTCGTTAAGGTCCCAGGTGGGATAACGGTGTACCGCTGGAGGGCGTAAATTTGTGGCTCCTCGAAGAAAACTCCGTATGCGTGGATGATGGGAAAGAGATAGTAGACCTTCACAAGTGAGAATTGACGCCAAGGCCACTACCTGTCTTTTCAAAGTATTAGGTGATAATCTTTGTCAAGTCCCTCTTGCAAGAACTCTAGGATTTGAGCCACAGATGGAGAGATGGGATCAATTCGAGACTCGGTACACCATTTGCAGAAACTGGACCATGTGGCATTGTAAATGCAAGTTGTTGAGGGGCGTCTGGCGGCTTGGATAGTGGCGATAACTCTGTTGGAAAACTTTTTGCTCTTCAGACAACTCCGCTCAACCTCCAGACGGTCAGGTGCAATCATTGAGGGTCCGGATGTTGAAGGGGTCCCTGGGTTAGCAAAACCCTGTCTGGCGGAATTCTCCATGGTGTTGATACAGATAGACTGCGGAGGTCTGCAAACCATGGCTGTCTGGGCCAGTAAGGAGCTACTAGAAGTAGTTCCGCCATCTCGTCCAGCAGTTTCTGAATGACTTTGGGAACCAGTGGAAGTGGCGGGAACGCATACAGAAGTCCCGGGGGCCAACGACAGCAGAGCGAATTGAAGTTCTTGGCTCCTTGAGAGAAGTACCTGGAAAAAAATCTCGGGAGCTGAGCGTTGAGGGGGGAAGCGAACAGGTCCACCACCAGCTGTCCAAATGTCCTGACCGCCTCTTGAAACAGGGTCGGATGGAGGCGCCACTCCGATTGATCAATCATGGCCCTGCTCAGCCAATCTGCCTGTGTATTTGACAGACCCGAAATGTGCTCTGCTCTGATGGAAAGTAGTTTGCTCTCCGCACAACGAAACAAGCGCTCTGCTTCTCGCATGAGATCTTTTGACTGTGTGCCCCCCTGTCTGTTTATGTGAGCTTTGGCTGTTACGTTGTCGGTCAGTATTAGTATGTGCTGATTGTGTACCTGTGGAAGGAAGCTGCAGAGAGCCAGGTGTACTGCTCGAAGCTCCAGCCAGTTTATGCTGCATGACTGTTCTATGGCGGACCAGTGGCCTTGGGTTGTGAGCGATTGAACGTGCGCTCCCCATCCAAACAGGCTGGCATCGATGGTGATGGTAAGTCTGTGTGGCTCTTTGAAGAGGCAGCCTCTGTTGATGACTGGTCTGGTCCACCAGAGGAGAGATATGAGGACCTTTGTTGGTACCTTGACCTTGTATTTGGAGTTGCTTCGGCCGGAGCGCTGGTACGGGAGCAGGAACCACTGGAGGGATCTCGTGTGGAGCCGGGCCCAAGGGATGATAGAGATACATGAGATCATCTTGCCTAACAATTTTGATCGTTTCGCTAGGGACACCCTCTGAAGACCCCTGATCTCCTTGACTAATTGCTGAATGCTATTTACTCTATCTGGTGACAGGTAAAGTTTGCCCTCCACCGTATCTATGACTGCCCCCAGATGGGTTAACCGAGTCGATGGTGTTAAACGACTCTTTTTCCAATTTATTGAGAACCCGTGTTGTTGTAGGGATTGTAATGTGTTCTGAGTATCTCTGACTGCTTGATGATCGGAAGACGAGAAAATCAAGATGTCATCAAGATAACACTGGAGTCGTACGGGGATATCACGGAGATGAGCAGCTAGCGCTGCGAGAACCTTCGTGAAGGTCCTGGGGGCAGAAGCTAGTCCAAAAGGAAGGGCCACATATTTGAAATGGTGGTTATTATAACAGAATCTCAGAAATTTATAGTGGGAAGGCTGAATAGCAATATGTAGGTATGCCTCCGTCAGATCTATGGACGTAAGGACATCACCCTTTCTGATGCAAAGTAAGATAGATTGCAGAATCTATCCTCCTCCTCCATGGGACTCCTCCCCAGCGTTCCCCAGTTTTGGCTCAGCCTCGTGAGAGATAGGCGGTGCTTGTGATTCTTCCTTGGCCGAAACAGGAAAAATTATTTCCTTGCTAGCAGGTTTGAAAGTTAATCAGCTTGTCTTTAGAATCCTTTAGCCTTCTAATCGCATTGCGATCTCTCGACGTTGGCTCACATTACAGAGATCGCTCGCATTACAGGGAAGTGCCAATTCGCGCCCCAAAGTGACGGGAGGCTTCATGGGAATGAACCGATCTTTCTACCCTGCCATTCCGACAGATTGCCGCAGAGTTTCTTTTACCCGAACAGCAGCATGAGCTCTTTGCTCCCAACGGAGTTGTATCGCTTTCCTTCCCCCTCTGAATGCCAGTTAGGGTGGAGGATTCAAACGCTTAGTGCCTTCCACCCTTCCCCACCGTTTAGCCTTATAGGAAAAGCCATCGGAGGCTATTCCTTCACACGGGGGGGGGAGTTTGCTGCTGGGGAGCGCGCCAAAAGATTAATGGCCAGAGGGCATCTTTTCTTACAAGACCTCGTGGCTGCGCGCCTGTATGTTATTTCATGCTGTGTGAGGTAACTGTCCCGAGCAGAGGTTCCCTTCAGGAACACGGGGGACCATTGGTTTTATTCTACATTCGAGGCTATTCTTACAATTAAATTGTTGGCCTAACCCTCACAGCCCAATCAACCCAGCGGCACAACAGCGAGCACCTAGGCCTGTGTCCGCCTGTGCAGGGAAGCTGTTGAAGGCCTCTACCTTTATCAATCTGGGCCTTTAGGCGTTCTCAATTTGGCTGTTTGGTTTCTCAGCACTTAACATTGTGCCACTTAATTAATATTCATATACATATTGCTATATATATATATATATATATATATATATATTAGTGGTTATATAACAATATAATAATAATAATAATAATAATAATAATAATAATAATAATAATAATAATAATAATAATAATAATTTTTAAAAAATTCTCTTCGGTATATTTTAATATCAATAAAATATTATTACTGAGGTACGACTCATTATAGATAGGTATTATTCAAGAGGAAAAGGGGGCAATAAAAACATCATCAGGACAACCGGTCTGTCCGCAGATCAGGCCCCTGGGCGTGCCAACCGCACGAATTATAAAACTTCAGAAAGGGATGCCATCAGGCGCCATAAAGCTTTACAAAAACAGATAAGTGCACACGGGAGGTGCACAAGGTCTCAGAGGACTTTCCCTCCTCCAGTCCAGGTCCGTCTACCTCTTCCCACCCTCCTCCTCCCCTAGATCTCTCCCTCTCATCCAGGCACAGCTTGGCTCCCCAAGGCCAACAGGCCCAAGTACCTGGGACACCGACCATGCGAAGGGCTCCCGAAGCTACATTCACTCCGACAGCTGCCGGTCTTCGTCAGGATGGCATTCTTCCAGAGGAAGTTCCAGAGAGGATGAAGGCCTGGATGGAGCTAGCAATCCGCCAGGGAATCGCAGCAGGTCTTCAACATGCAGTTATGACCAGGGAACATCTTGTGATTGCCGATTATGATTCCCAATCGCTGAGGTCGTTGACCAGATTGGAGCAGCACTATACCCAGGTAAATTTACAGGGAAGTCCCCTCCAAGGGCCAACTGAGGAGGAGGAGGAGAAGGAGGAGGAAGAAGTGGATCAAATTGATCAAATGGAAGAGATTGAATCAGGATCAATACATGACAGCGAGCCCCTGTCAGAAGCAGACCCCTTAGAAAGGGAAATGTCTGAGGATGAGGGCCTTGTTCCTGACCAACCTGTTTTTACAGGCTTATTCCGCCCACAACTTTTCAGATCTCTCTTGTTTAAGGCAAAAAATATTGCACGCCTAAACAAGTCAACCCCTTCTACCACTCCAACTCCTTCGGAAGAGGGACCAGAAGATCTAATTTTCAACAAACCAGCCCCTGGTTTCTCAAAATTATTGAATACTCCCGAGGTAGATGAACCTATAGTGGGATTTCCAGTGAAGCGCTGGAGGCATTAAAGCCGGAGGAAAAACAGGCTGAGCTAGCCCTACGCAGAGCTCATCAGTCTGACGCATGGGCCATCAGAGCAGCCATGGCCGCCTCTTTCTTCACCCGTTCTTCTCTCAGATGGCTCCGCCTCTTACAGGAACATGCCCTAATTCCAGCCTTAGAGCGCACCAAGATATTGCTAAACTTATAGCAGCTACTGAATTCTCAGCTGACGCAACTTATCATGCAGTCAAGTTTTCAGCCAGGGTCATTACTTCACATGTCACAGCGCGATGCTTATTATGATTAAAACATTGGCAAGCGGACTTTAAGCACAAATGCAAGCTGGCTTCATCCCCAATTGTGGGAGACAGACTCTAGCGCTGCGAGAACCTTCGTGAAGGTCCTGGGGGCAGAAGCTAGTCCAAAAGGAAGGGCCACATATTTGAAATGGTGGTTATTATAACAGAATCTCAGAAATTTATAGTGGGAAGGCTGAATAGCAATATGTAGGTATGCCTCCGTCAGATCTATGGACGTAAGGACATCACCCTTTCTGATGCAAAGTAAGATAGATTGCAGAATGTGCATTTTAAACTTGCGATATACTAAGAAACGGTTGAGAAGTTTCAGATCCAATATTGCTCTCCATCCCCCCGAACTTTTGGGAACAACAAAAAGATGTGAATAGAAACCTCGCCCTCGTTGATTGGTAGCTACTGGTTGGATGGCTCGTATGTCCAGTAGATGATGAATAGCTGTTTTCATAAGATTACGTTTAACCGGATCTCTGGAAACAGGGCATAACATGAAAAAGTCTGGGGGAGTGGATTGAAACTCCAGCGCAAGGCCAAATCTGATCGTGTCTCTGACCCAGGAATCAGAGGTTGAGGAGTCCCATTGGTCCGCGAATAATTTAAGGCGTCCGCCAATGGGGGTCGGGTCCAGGGAGTTATCTTGGATGCCGAAAGGACCTGTTTCCTGCTCCCCGAAAGGATCTCTTGGATTGACCACCCCTTCTGCTCCTATCCCCGAAGTCGGATCTGTCTGGCTGCTGCCCCGGTCTGAATGATTGGGGTCTCTGGTATCTGGGTGAAAAGGATCCCTGATAAAAGGGCCGAAAGGATCCCCTCCGAAAGGACTGAGGGTTTCTAGAATCTGACTTCCGAAAAAGGGAAGGAAAAATTTTCGTTTTGTTTCGGGTTTCAATCAGTAGCGGATCAAGGGAAGGGCCAACCAGTCTGTCTCCCACAATTGGGGATGAAGCCAGCTTGCATTTGTGCTTAAAGTCCGCTTGCCAATGTTTTAATCATAATAAGCATCGCGCTGTGACATGTGAAGTAATGACCCTGGCTGAAAACTTGACTGCATGATAAGTTGCGTCAGCTGAGAATTCAGTAGCTGCTATAAGTTTAGCAATATCTTGGTGCGCTCTAAGGCTGGAATTAGGGCATGTTCCTGTAAGAGGCGGAGCCATCTGAGAGAAGAACGGGTGAAGAAAGAGGCGGCCATGGCTGCTCTGATGGCCCATGCGTCAGACTGATGAGCTCTGCGTAGGGCTAGCTCAGCCTGTTTTTCCTCCGGCTTTAATGCCTCCAGCGCTTCACTGGAAATCCCACTATAGGTTCATCTACCTCGGGAGTATTCAATAATTTTGAGAAACCAGGGGCTGGTTTGTTGAAAATTAGATCTTCTGGTCCCTCTTCCGAAGGAGTTGGAGTGGTAGAAGGGGTTGACTTGTTTAGGCGTGCAATATTTTTTGCCTTAAACAAGAGAGATCTGAAAAGTTGTGGGCGGAATAAGCCTGTAAAAACAGGTTGGTCAGGAACAAGGCCCTCATCCTCAGACATTTCCCTTTCTAAGGGGTCTGCTTCTGACAGGGGCTCGCTGTCATGTATTGATCCTGATTCAATCTCTTCCATTTGATCAATTTGATCCACTTCTTCCTCCTCCTTCTCCTCCTCCTCCTCAGTTGGCCCTTGGAGGGGGACTTCCCCTTGTAAATTTACCTGGGTATAGTGCTGCTCCAATCTGGTCAACGACCTCAGCGATTGGGAATCATAATCGGCAATCACAAGATGTTCCCTGGTCATAACTGCATGTTGAAGACCTGCTGCGATTCCCTGGCGGATTGCTAGCTCCATCCAGGCCTTCATCCTCTCTGGAACTTCCTCTGGAAGAATGCCATCCTGACGAAGACCGGCAGCTGTCGGAGTGAATGTAGCTTCGGGAGCCCTTCGCATGGTCGGTGTCCCAGGTACTTGGGCCTGTTGGCCTTGGGGAGCCAAGCTGTGCCTGGATGAGAGGGAGAGATCTAGGGGAGGAGGAGGGTGGGAAGAGGTAGACGGACCTGGACTGGAGGAGGGAAAGTCCTCTGAGACCTTGTGCACCTCCCGTGTGCACTTATCTGTTTTTGTAAAGCTTTATGGCGCCTGATGGCATCCCTTTCTGAAGTTTTATAATTCGTGCGGTTGGCACGCCCAGGGGCCTGATCTGCGGACAGACCGGTTGTCCTGATGATGTTTTTATTGCCCCCTTTTCCTCTTGAATAATACCTATCTATAATGAGTCGTACCTCAGTAATAATATTTTATTGATATTAAAATATACCGAAGAGAATTTTTTTAAAAATTATTATTATTATTATTATTATTATTATTATTATTATTATTATTATTATTATTATTATTATTATTATTATTATTATTATTATTATTATTATATTGTTATATAACCACTAATATATATATATATATATATATATATATATATATAGATATATAGATATAGATATATATATATGGCAATATGTATATGAATATTAATTAAGTGGCACAATGCTACATGCTGAGAAACTAAACAGCCAAATTGAGAACGCCTAAAGGCCCAGATTGATAAAGGTAGAGGCCTTCAACAGCTTCCCTGCACAGGCGGACACAGGCCTAGGTGCTCGCTGTTGTGCCGCTGGGTTGATTGGGCTGTGAGGGTTAGGCCAACAATTTAATTGTAAGAATAGCCTCGAATGTAGAATAAAACCAATGGTCCCCCGTGTTCCTGAAGGGAACCTCTGCTCGGGACAGTTACCTCACACAGCATGAAATAACATACAGGCGCGCAGCCACGAGGTCTTGTAAGAAAAGATGCCCTCTGGCCATTAATCTTTTGGCGCGCTCCCCAGCAGCAAACTCCCCGTGTGAAGGAATAGCCTCCGATGGCTTTTCCTATAAGGCTAAACGGTGGGGAAGGGTGGAAGGCACTAAGCGTTTGAATCCTCCACCCTAACTGGCATTCAGAGGGGGAAGGAAAGCGATACAACTCCGTTGGGAGCAAAGAGCTCATGCTGCTGTTCGGGTAAAAGAAACTCTGCGGCAATCTGTCGGAATGGCAGGGTAGAAAGATCGGTTCATTCCCATGAAGCCTCCCGTCACTTTGGGGCGCGAATTGGCACTTCCCTGTAATCGCGAGCGATCTCTGTAATGTGAGCCAACGTCGAGAGATCGCAATGCGATTAGAAGGCTAAAGGATTCTAAAGACAAGCTGATTAACTTTCAAACCTGCTAGCAAGGAAATAATTTTTCCTGTTTCGCCAAGGAAGAATCACAAGCACCGCCTATCTCTCACGAGGCTGAGCCAAAACTGGGGAACGCTGGGGAGGAGTCCCATGGAGGAGGAGGATAGATTCTGCAATCTATCTTACTTTGCATCAGAAAGGGTGATGTCCTTACGTCCATAGATCTGACGGAGGCATACCTACATATTGCTATTCAGCCTTCCCACTATAAATTTCTGAGATTCTGTTATAATAACCACCATTTCAAATATGTGGCCCTTCCTTTTGGACTAGCTTCTGCCCCCAGGACCTTCACGAAGGTTCTCGCAGCGCTAGCTGCTCATCTCCGTGATATCCCCGTACGACTCCAGTGTTATCTTGATGACATCTTGATTTTCTCGTCTTCCGATCATCAAGCAGTCAGAGATACTCAGAACACATTACAATCCCTACAACAACACGGGTTCTCAATAAATTGGAAAAAGAGTCGTTTAACACCATCGACTCGGTTAACCCATCTGGGGGCAGTCATAGATACGGTGGAGGGCAAACTTTACCTGTCACCAGATAGAGTAAATAGCATTCAGCAATTAGTCAAGGAGATCAGGGGTCTTCAGAGGGTGTCCCTAGCGAAACGATCAAAATTGTTAGGCAAGATGATCTCATGTATCTCTATCATCCCTTGGGCCCGGCTCCACACGAGATCCCTCCAGTGGTTCCTGCTCCCGTACCAGCGCTCCGGCCGAAGCAACTCCAAATACAAGGTCAAGGTACCAACAAAGGTCCTCATATCTCTCCTCTGGTGGACCAGACCAGTCATCAACAGAGGCTGCCTCTTCAAAGAGCCACACAGACTTACCATCACCATCGATGCCAGCCTGTTTGGATGGGGAGCGCACGTTCAATCGCTCACAACCCAAGGCCACTGGTCCGCCATAGAACAGTCATGCAGCATAAACTGGCTGGAGCTTCGAGCAGTACACCTGGCTCTCTGCAGCTTCCTTCCACAGGTACACAATCAGCACATACTAATACTGACCGACAACGTAACAGCCAAAGCTCACATAAACAGACAGGGGGCACACAGTCAAAAGATCTCATGCGAGAAGCAGAGCGCTTGTTTCGTTGTGCGGAGAGCAAACTACTTTCCATCAGAGCAGAGCACATTTCGGGTCTGTCAAATACACAGGCAGATTGGCTGAGCAGGGCCATGATTGATCAATCGGAGTGGCGCCTCCATCCGACCCTGTTTCAAGAGGCGGTCAGGACATTTGGACAGCTGGTGGTGGACCTGTTCGCTTCCCCCTCAACGCTCAGCTCCCGAGATTTTTTCCAGGTACTTCTCTCAAGGAGCCAAGAACTTCAATTCGCTCTGCTGTCGTTGGCCCCGGGACTTCTGTATGCGTTCCGCCACTTCCACTGGTTCCCAAAGTCATTCAGAAACTGCTGGACGAGATGGCGGAACTACTTCTAGTAGCTCCTTACTGGCCCAGACAGCCATGGTTTGCAGACCTCCGCAGTCTATCTGTATCAACACCATGGAGAATTCCGCCAGACAGGGTTTTGCTAACCCAGGGACCCCTTCAACATCCGGACCCTCAATGATTGCACCTGACCGTCTGGAGGTTGAGCGGAGTTGTCTGAAGAGCAAAAAGTTTTCCAACAGAGTTATCGCCACTATCCAAGCCGCCAGACGCCCCTCAACAACTTGCATTTACAATGCCACATGGTCCAGTTTCTGCAAATGGTGTACCGAGTCTCGAATTGATCCCATCTCTCCATCTGTGGCTCAAATCCTAGAGTTCTTGCAAGAGGGACTTGACAAAGATTATCACCTAATACGTTGAAAAGACAGGTAGTGGCCTTGGCGTCAATTCTCACTTGTGAAGGTCTACTATCTCTTTCCCATCATCCACGCATACGGAGTTTTCTTCGAGGAGCCACAAATTTACGCCCTCCAGCGGTACACCGTTATCCCACCTGGGACCTTAACGAGGTCCTCGTCACACTCACTAAGGGCCCTTTCGAACCCTTGAAATCATCAAGTCTCCAATTTCTGACATATAAAGTAGTTTTCCTTGTAGCGATCACTTCTGCTCATCGTATTTCGGAAATTGCAGCTTTGTGTATTGTGTTTTCCATTCTGACCGGGTGGTCCTTCGTCCTGATCCTACGTTTATACCCAAAATTAACTCGGTTTTTCATAGGGCACAAGAGCTGATACTTCCTAACTTTTGTCCCAGACCATCCCAAGGGTTGGAACTACAATGGCATAGGCTTAATGTGAGGTGAGCATTGCGAATATATATCAACTGCACAGCGGCTTTCAGAAAAACGGAAGCCTTATTTGTGTCGTTTCAGCCCAACACTCAGGGATGCAAGTTCTCACCTTCTACAATAGGCCATTGGCCATCATAATAATTATTATGATGACTATGAAATGGATGCACAAAAAGGAGTGGTAAACCAACCGATACACTGTCTGTAAATTTATGAAGGATGATGATGTTTTTATGTTATGTTTTATGTTTTATGTGTTTTTGTTTGTTGTTAAAATCAATAAAACTTTTACTTAAAAAAAAAATAGGCCATTGGCTACGGGCCGCGATAGCGAAAACGTATCAGACTCAATCCCTGCAGGTGCCCAGGGGCATAACAGCTCATTCAACATGGAGTGCCGCAACATCGGCAGCGTGGGCCACACAGGCACCAATTACTGAAATTTGTCGAGCCGCTACCTGGGCCTCTACATCGCCATTCATTAGGCATCATAAAATAGATGTGTTTGCATCTGCTGAAGCCTTCTTTGGCAGAAGACTTCTGCAATGGGTCCACAGGGACCAGGAGGGGTTTCCAGGCCAGACGGAGTCCCTCCCGTAGGACAGGCCAAGCTTTGGTATGTCCCACTGTTGGATGCTCTGAAAAGCTCATGGGAGAAAGGGCGTTGGTACTTACCTGAAACGCCCGTTCTCTTTGAGCTGTGAAGAGCATCCAGCCCCACCCTTTTCCGTCTGGTGGGGTCCTGTTTTGGCCAACAAATTGTTAGGGCATTGAGGACGAGGCGTTTATTTCTCTCGTCTTCGCCAAAGCTGGGGAACGCTGGGGAGGAGTCCCATGGAGGAGGAGGAGCGTTCCACAAATTAAGCCCAGCCTAGATATGCAGAGACTGAAGCACCTCCCACTACTGGATGCTCTTCACAGCTCAAAGAGAATGGGCGTGTTAGGTAAGTACCAACGCCCTTTCCCCCCGTATTTGTGTTATTCTTTATATTATTCATGTTGTCTTGTATTCTTTTATGGACTGCACCAGTAGAGGCTAAACCAATTTTGTTGTATACATGATGTACAATGACAATAAAGGCTTTGAACTTTGAACAAAATCTGTGTTTTGTTTGGAAATATTGCCCAAATTCTCCACAACAGACAAGTATTTTTGTTAGTGTTAGCAGGGCATGATCTATGTATCACAGGTGTAGCTAAATCTAATAACTTAGTGTCTACCTTCTTAAAGTAAAAAAAACATGATGGGAGTCAGAGGTCAATAGCTGCTAGCGTATCTTCTGATAAGAGATTTGCAACTTGGAATGTATAAGGCAAGGGTGGGCAAACTACGGCCCGCGGGCCACATCCGGCCCGTTGGTCTGTCCAATGCCTGAAAAAAAATCGCTTCCATTGGTCTGTCCAATCCAGCCCGCCCCTGAAAAAAAATCGCTGGGCGTGGCGTATTGCCCTGTGCTGCGTGGCCCCCAAAGCTGCAAAACAGTGCAGAGCGATCTAGGGGTAGGAAAGAAAAGAAATTTGCAAAGGCCTCGGCTGGGAGTTCGAAATCACCTTCGAGTGCGACCTCTCCGAAGGTGAGTCCCCGCCGATCCCCCTTTTTTTTCCGGGGCTTCCAGGCTTAAACTTTGCAAAGGCAAAGCTTGCAGGCTGGAGCGTCTTCCCGCTGAGGAGCGGGAAGGGTTCCACCCGGCGGGCGGGGCGGGCTGCTTGGAGCCACCTAAAGCTAGGCCGCTGCTGGTGGAGCCTTGCCCTGCCTTGGTGCCCCGTTTCCCGGCTCAGCGGTCCTGCTCGGGCGGCACTTTAAAAGCCTGCTCCCAGCACCCAAGCAACTTCCCAGCAACTTTCCGCTTCGTTTTAACTCGCGGGTGCTCGCGCCAGGCCCCGAGCCGCACGGTGGAGAGGAAGCCCGGCGGGCGGGTGGGCGGGCAGGCGGGCTGCTTGGAGGAGGTGACCCGGCGGCGCTCCGGGCTTCCCCTCCACCGTGCGGCTCGGGGCGAGGCACGAGCGCCCGCGAGTTAAAACGAAGCGGAAAGTTGCTGGGAAGTTGCTCGGTTTTCCGGGGCTTCCAGGGCTTTGCAAAGGCAAAGTTTGCAGGCTGGAGCGTCTTCCCGCCAAGGAGCGGGAAGGGTTCCGCCCGGCAGGCGGGGCGGGCTGCTTGGAGCGGGCTGCCGTGCGGCTCAGGGCGAGGTGCGAGCGCCCGCGAGTTAAAACAAAGCCAAAAGTTGCTGGGAAGTTGCTCGGTTTCCAGGGCTTCCAGGCTTAAACTTTGCTCGGGCGGCACTTTAAAAGCCTGCTCCCAGCACCCGAGCAACTTCCCAGCAACTTTCGGCTTCCTTTTAACTCGCGGGCGCTGCGCCTGGCCCCGAGCCGCGCGGCAGAGGGAAGCCCGGCGGGCGGGCGGGCGGACTGATTGGAGGAGGCTCCGGGCTTCCCCTCCGCCAGGCATGAGCGCCTGCGAGTTAAAAGGAAGCCGAAAGTTGCTGGGAAGTTGCTTGGGTTTCCGGGGCTTCCAGGCTTAAACTTTGCAAAGGCAAAGTTTGCAGGCTGGAGCGTCTTCCCGCTGAGGAGCAGGAAGGATTCCGCCTGGCGGGCGGGTGGGCTGCTTAAACTTTGCTCAGGTGGCACTTTAAAAGCCTGCTCCCAGCACCCGAGCAACTTCCCAGCAACTTTCGGCTTCCTTTTAACTCGTGGGCGCTCGCGCCTGGCCCTGAGTCGCGCGGCAGAGGGGAAGCCCGGTGGGCGGGCAGGCTGCTTGGAGGAGGCGACCCGGCGGTGCTCCGGCAGCAGCAACAGGCAGTTTCGCCCGGGCTCCGCTCAGGTGTCCAGCTGGGGCTGTCAGGAGTTGCTACCGCCGGCGCAGCTCCGTGCGGCTCCAGTCCCGCGTTGCCTTGGGAAGGAAAAGGCAAAACCAGGAGCCGCTGAGCCTGAGCCTCCGGTGCCGCTGCTCCCGTTGCAAAGCACCGCTGCGGCTCTTCCTTTTTGCCTTTCCCTTCCCGAGGCACGGGACCGGAGCCGCGGGGAGCCGCGCCGGCGGTAGCAACTCCTGACTCAGGGGGCCTCCGAGGGGAGGGGAAGGAGGAGAAGAGGGGGGAAGGGTGGGGGGGCGATTCCCAAAAAATCTTGTGCTGACCCGGCCCGTCTGTCAAATTTTAAAAGTCAATGCGGCCCCCGAGCCAAAAAGTTTGCCCACCCCTGGTATAAGGGGTAAATAGTAAATATTGTGAATTAATAGAGAAGATAAGGACAGCTTCTGTGAAGCTAAGGGAAAAAGGAAAATGTAACTGATGTGAAGGAAAATGACCTGATGTTATAGAATGGAGTTAGGAATCCATGCAGGAAAGTGATTTTTTTACTTTTATTTGTAAATGAAAAAGTTAAAACATATGGCAGAAAGTATGAACTGACACCATCTTAATTCCAGTGAACTGTGATAATGGAAAAAGCAGGAATGAGCTTTGGGAGAAATCATATAGTATTTTGAATGAGTGAGTGAATAGTAATTGTGCCATTTGGAAACCCGAGGATGAAATAGAATGGTGAAAGCTTGATGAGCATCTGCTTAGAAAAAGGACTGTTTGTTTTAAAAGCATGATTTAAGCTTAAATGTCTTCATCTGTATACCTGGAAGAGGAATAAATCCAAAAATATAACTGAATTGATTGTCTCTGATGAAAGATGCAGTGAAGTCATGAAGGGTGCTGAGAGTTGTGATTCTGAATGTGGAACTGGTCATTTTTATTTTTTGCTAATGCCAAAAATGGAACTTGGGGGGAAAATGGACACTGGAAGAAAAGATGTGAAAGATAATAGAAGTAAAATGGTAGGAAGAAAAAGTATGAGTTCTGCATGTAAAAAAAGAGGAGAAGATAAATTAGTCTTACAATGGAATGAATGGAAAGCAGATACAAGGAAAGAGGAAGATGTTTGAGTGAAAGACTTAACTTGCAAAATGCCACAGAGATATGAATAATTTTGCTAATGCAAAGAATGAGAAAAGAAGCTTGGTGGAAATATGAAATGACAGATCACTGTGAGTGAGAAAGAACGCATATAATGTAAGGGTAATTCTTTTAAATATCTTTGTTTTAATGGGATCTATTTCTGGTGAATTAGAAATGCTTCCTTTTGTTTTAATATTGCTGCCTGATTTAATTGCACAGAACATCTATGAGATCTAACAAATAACTTTTGTCTCTGTTTTACTTATAGTATGTCATTCTCCTATGACCTTCCTTCTCACTTGCTTCTTTTCTACATCCCATTATGTTATTCTCTCCCTTCCAACTCTTCTTTTATGAAAATAAACCCACCCTTGCTTGAAGCAACAAAGCAATATTAATCAGCAAGTGTTCTTGGCAAGAGGAACCAATGCGGACACATCTGGAGCATTCACAGGAAGTCATTCCTTGTCCAAGTAACTTTGTTGTGAAAGAGGCTTGTGATCCAGTTAATAGGGTAGTTTTACTCAGTCAATCGGAAGAAATTGGAACATTATAGTAAGGAAGTAGCACTCATTAATGTCATTTCACACTTAAGTATTTTTAATTCCTTTCCTTCTGGGACAGTGCAAACCTTGAACCAATTTATTGTATGCGCAGATGCTTCTCTTTTAATTACAAACATTTGATTACAAACTTTGCCATGCTTATTTTTGGTCAATGTCTACTGTTCCCTAAAGCAATCAGGAATAGGATTGAAAATTTGCTCAAGTAGACCAAGTTTTTCAAAGAATTCTGGGCATCAAACAAAATAAAAACACAACATACTAAACAGACCACTTAAAACAACAAACAAAGCTTAACCCTCTTATCAGCCACCCAATGCCAGCACCTCCAACCACCCTATGGTTTAGACATTTCTAAAATTCTGTTTTCACTTTGTCATTATGAGGTATCAAGTGTAGATTAATGAGAATAAAAATGAATTTCAATAACTGTAGAATCAGGCTGCAGCATAACAAAATTGACAAAAGTCTGAATATTTTCTGAATGCACTATATATACACACACACATACACCACACACACCTGTATATGCCAGCCAGCCAGCCTGCCTATCTACCTACCTATCTCCATAACAATTTAGCTGTATTTTTTGTTTAGTTTAGTTGTTTAATCCCTCCATTTCTTAGAATTTTGCCTTTTTTCTCTATATATTTTA
This sequence comes from Notechis scutatus, assembly GCF_049901735.1. Taxonomy (NCBI): domain Eukaryota; kingdom Metazoa; phylum Chordata; class Lepidosauria; order Squamata; family Elapidae; genus Notechis; species Notechis scutatus. The sequence goes on along the minus strand of NC_142010.1, from coordinate 190,748,172 downwards.
GTATATAGATTTTAATTTAATTTTTCTTAATTTTACACAGTTTTTGCACTACAGATTAGAATTTTACTTTAACTGTATAATATTTATATAATAGTGATATAGTTACATAGCTATATTGCTATTGAATTTCATTTATAATGCATCAGACTACTAAGAATTTTTATTAAAGAAATTGTAATTATAATGAGTTTTAATAAAATTAAATAATAAAGAAAATTTGCTAGAGCACTCTGCTAGTGCTGAAGAAATTTGTATGTAATTAATCAGAATAGAGCTGGAAAGAACCTTAGAGGTCTTCTAGTCTAACCTTCTGCTCAAGCAGGAGATCCTATACCAGTGGTGGCGAACCTTTTCAGCACTGAGTGCCAAAATGGGAGCATGCATGTGCGTGCGCCAGAAACTGGAAGAGCAGCCCCCCAGCATGCATGCACATTAGAAAGTGGAAGACCACTTTCTTCTGGTACACATGAGCATGCCAGAAAGCTGAGCTTCCAGTTTGCAGCGCTCCCGTGTGCATGCACACTGGGGAGCTGCTCTTCTGGTTTCCAGTACTCCCATGCATGCGAAGACCAGCTGGCCAATGCACACATGCACGCCAGGGAGCTGCGTGTACCGGAATCCAGAAGAGCAACAGGCGACGGCTGGCATGCCCAGAGAGATGGCTCTGCGTGCCACTTCCTGCATGCCTGCCATAGGTTCGCCATCATGGCCCTATACCATTTCAGACAGGGGGCTGTCTTTTCTTAAAAGTGATGAAGCTCGTACGACTTCTGAAGGCAAGCTGTTCCACTGGTCTTCACTGTTAGGAAGTTTTTCCTTAATTCCAGGTTCCTTCTGTCTTTGATTAGTTTCCATCCATTTTTCTTGTCTTGCCTTCTGGTGCTTTGGAAAATAACTTGACCCCTTCTTCTTTGTAGCAGCCCCTGAAATACAGGAATACTGCTATCTTGTCACCCCAATCCTTCCTTTCTGTAGACCAGCCATATGGTTCCTCCAACCATTCGTTCATATGTTTTTGTCTCCAAGTCTTCAATCATCTTAGTTGCTCTTCTTTGCACTTTTTCCAAAGTCTCAGCATCTTTTTTATAATGTGACCCAAACTGGATGCAGTACTCCAGTTGTAAGGATTTATAAAGTGGTACTAATTTTCACATGATTTTGTTTATATGTATATATGTAGAACTAGGATGAAGCAGTTAGAGGAATGGCTTGTAAACAATAAAATAGAAGAGTGTACCAAAAGATGCATTATGAAGAATTTTGATTAATAGGTTATCCTGGAATATATTCGGTGTATTTGCTTAAAACTGAAATGTAAAAGCTAATACTCTTAATGGAAAAACTAACATTGAATTGAGCCCTAAGACGGACTACATGCTAAGGAAAATATCAAAGCTGTATAAATCAGTATGTTATAAGTATAAATTAATAGGATGAAAATATCATTTGTTAGAAATTTCTTTCCTGGTTTTGTGCCATAGATTCTTTTGGAAGGTAAGAGCATTCTAATAAGACAGCCCCATGTAATAAGGATGTTTCAAGACAGAATAAAACTTTGGGTTATTATTAAGCATATAGTACTAAATCTCTGAATCTGGAATTTTAAATAAATCACGCTATTAAATCATGTTTATCTTATACCAGTACTATGATTTTAACATTTAATTTTACAGCAAAACTATTTAATTTACTGAAAAAGCTCCCCACCCTACACTACTTCAACCCTTTCATAGGGATAAACTCTTTCCAACTTATTACAAAGTAAAAAAATACGTTTGTACTATGCTGGGAGAACTTGGATTTTCCATCCACCCTTTTATTATTATTTCTTTCTCCACCCTTCTCCTTTTGTCCTTAGTTGATTTCTCTCCAAGCTTCTTGCTAAAAATATAGCATCTATCCAATACATTACTGCTCATTTTTCACGTGAGAAGATCTTTATACTGAAATACTAAATAACTGTCCATAAAAGTGGTTCTTGTTTTGTATTTGAAGAAGGTATCACACACACACACCCATACACACACGAGAGGGAGAGGGAGAGGGAGGGAGGGAGGGGGAGAGAGAGAGAGAGAGACTCTGTATATTTAGACAGATTAAACATTTCCATAATAGTCTTATAGTATATAATATCATGGATTTACAATACTGTGCAGGAGAAACTTTATTGCAATGGTCTCAATGGCTATGCTCAAGAAAGAGGGACCCTGAACAAGATGTTTATAGAAGTTGGGGGCCAGTGGGAAATTCTAGGAATCTGATTGGATGGTCACTTAGGGGAAGCTAGGCAGGTCCTGTCAGTGTACTGTGGTATGTTCTATTGTTTCAGGAGGGGTAAAGAGCTGATGAGAAAGAAAAGAGCTCTATGAGTATTTTCCCAGACAGCTTTCAACAAGTCAATTGGGGAAGCCACTTCAATTAACAACCAAGTGATTAACTTAACAACTGTGGTAAAATGGTCATAAAATTGGGTCCGGTCGCATGACGATTCGCTTAATAGCCTCATTGCTTAGCAACCAAAATTCAAGTTCCAATCATGGTCATAAGATCAGGATTACTGGTAATTGTGATCTGAAATTTTTTTCTTAAGATTAATTTATTTTAACCACTATTATATATACTTTTTAATTATATACATTATAGTATTTTTCATATTTCACTGTATCAGTGCGTATCTGTGTGTGTCCAAGTATAAAACACTAAGCACAAGGTTGGACAGCACCAAAACTATTTTTAATCCGACTTATGCATCTTTTGATTCACTACATTTCTGGGGGAGGAGGGGGGAGAGAAACATTTCAATAAAGCCAAGGTTCTTCAAAGTTTTAAATTTCCTATTTTAAATATAAAATAATTTTTAAGAATTTGTGAAATGCAGCCATACGTTCTCCAGAATCCTGACTTGTTATTGCTTTCCTTCAACCTGCTTTTGCTGCAAACCGTAAAGGATAAACATTGGTTGCTTAATTAATTAGGATTTCCTTCCAGATTTGCTAGATAATATTCACAAAACTGAAGATCCGGTAGGGCTTCGCTATCTTTCTTTTTAAAAATTTATGGATGTCAAAAATGAACATTTTATATTCCTTCCTTTTACTTTTAAGAAACTTGATCTTTAATTCCTTCAAATAATGTCTAGAGATTGTTTTCTTTTTCCCTTCTCATAAAATCCTTCAGAATTTTAACAGAACTCTTTTTAAATCCAATAGCAGAAAGTTATTTAAGTCACTCTTTTGGTTTGCCATTTATATATCCTTTTGAATTATTATGCCATCAGCTGATTTCATTTGTATATCTAGTGTGATATGTTTTTCATAACATTCTTAAATATATTATACTTTTTAAGATATTAAAAATCATAAACTTTTAGTATAATTTTGCAATATTGTGACCTGCCAATAGTTTTTTTTATTGTAATAGGAAAGAACTGAGTGAATAAATGAAGCAAGCATGACTAGTTTTCTGAGATACTTTTTATTATTCCCTTCCAGGTTGGCGGTGACCAGAGTCAGGGGGCTGTTTTCCTACGGGAATTTACCTTAATAAGGAGAGAGAGTCTTAATGAAGATTTCCTTCCAGATTTGCTGGATAATAATCACAAAACTGAAGATACGGTAGGACTTCGCTATCTTTCTTTTTAAAAATTTGTGGATGTGAAAAATGAACATACAATCTTGGGAAAAATTTTAATCAAATCAAAGATCAAAAGGACTCGACTAATTATTGGACTTGCTGTCGGTACCTGGTTCTTTATGGATGTTCCTCATTGTAGCACTCCTAAGAACAAAGGGTTTGGGCTTTAAGCAGTCCTACTTGATGAAGCACAAACCTAATTGATGAAAATGTGTTTTTTTTATTGACCAGATATAGCAAACAGGAAGGAAATTTGTTACTGGATTGGTAGAGGTAGCTTTAACATCAGAAGTATCTAAAATGGCTCAATTTTAATAAGAAAAGCGAGCCTAAAAAGAGCAAACTTAGAACATTGGATCAGTATGAGTCACAATTAGTTTTTCTTCTTGTTTTTAGTATATTTATCCCTTTCACCTGTTCTTTGACAATAAAACATTTTCTTGGGGAGAAGAACGGAAAATCAGGATAATGAAGTAAACAATCAAGATACCTAAAGAGTATGATCTATCTACAAGAACTAACTTTCTTCTTCTCTCTCTTTCTCTTTCTCTCTCTCTCCCTCTCTCTTTCTCTCTCTCTCCCACTCTTTCCCTCTCTGTATCTGTCCCCCTCTCCCCTCCCTCTCTCTCTCGCGCACACATATACAGTGAGACTTTCATAAGTTCATATATGGATGGTTTGAAAGATACACATGTGCATACACAACAAGTAGAAGGATTTAATCTTATGGCTGGGGATTTTTGTTACTTCCAACAGTGGAAATATATGACTGTCATATTGACCTCCAATTGTTTCCATCAACTCTGGGAGGTAGCTGATATCGTTCCAAGGGGCCGCAGCAAGATGGGCTATACCACTTTGTCACAAGTCTTTGGAAGGAAGTCATTAACACATCTATCCCCCAAACAGCTGTTGCAGTTGTGCCCTGAGCTCTTCTAACATCTCTTTCTCTCCTTTTCTGTAGAGACCATTGCAAACTTCGATTAAGGTTTATTTGGCTTATATATATGATAAATTTATCAGATTATTAATTGCTAAATGGCAGCACAAATACACTTATAGAACACAGTGGTCATGGTTCTACTAGTAGAATAAATAATCATAGCAATAAAATAGTTTTCGCAAAGCTGGGAAATAAAGTATTTCTGTTGTGCTGAGATGTCTCTAAAACAACTAGAAAATGTCAGTATGTGTGTAATCTAAACTAAAATTAGATATTTTGAATTAGATATATTCATATTTGTTGAGACATTCTTAATGCACTAGTTTGATTTTGTTGTTGTTCCTGTGCATAATTTGCCAAGAACCTCCGCAGCCACTACTTGTGCTACAACTCCTCCAAATGTTTATGTGGAAATATCTTGTAGTAAACACTGCACAATTCTGGATTTGGACTGTAACCCTTTTGGACCTTGCAAGCAGTGTAGATTGCCAGCCCTGATAGAATAAACAGTTCAACAAGTGGTGGGCTATTGTTTCAGAGTAGATATATCTAAGCAGTGGCATTTTAAATAGGGTCTGTTATTGGGCTGCTCCTCCCCCAGTGTTGTGAGTAGGTCATTGAAATTCACAAATATAAAAGATTTTCTGTTTCTTTATAAAGAGTTTGGGAAAACAAAGAGAATGTGATATAATCAATCATTTCATTATACATATGTACAATGACAATAAAGGTCATTATTATTATATAAGTTTCCTGAAGTTTAATTTGGAATTTCAGTTCTGTCAGCTTGTAGGACAAGGTAATAATGCATTGCAGTATCTACTCTCAGGTAGCTTTCTTCAGGGCCATCATTATTAAAACAATTGAAAGGTTGCAGGGGGAAGAATTATTTTCTATTTCACTTTGTGCGTCAAACTTACTATTAACTAAATCATAGTTTAAACAAAACCTCTATTTTCCAAGATAATAGACTTTGTGATTATTATCACAAAATTAGATTCTGAAATTGATTGCCTGCTGTTAGAAAAAGAATGAATACTGACTTTTGATTTGATAGTTTACATGTTCATTATCATCTCTGTAAGTATTTTGCCTCTGTGCAAATATCACTTTTTGAAACATTAGATGCAATTAATATTTTCATCTCTGGATTACTTTATATAGAAGACTTAATTAAAGTTGACTAGTATTCTCCAACCCAACTATCTAAATCTGGAAAAGTTATTTTGACATTTGAAATAGAATATTCTAAAAATGTTCTTTAGAGGATGAAGTGTAAGAAACTCAATGAAATTTTGTAGCAATGGAAAGAACAGGCAGGGTTTTCAATAAAGAGGTGGGAAAAACGGGAGTTTTGGAGAATTCACATTTCTGTGCGGGGATGACTGGCTGCCAAGAACTAATTTAGAAAGTTATAAATCTGCCACCTGCCAGAGATAAGCAAGCTCAGATTGTATCACAGCTAGTTGAAATAAAACAGCTTTTCAAAAAAGAATCAATTTCACTTCTTCAGTAGGCAGGTCGAGACAGGTAAGCTATCTATCAGGTGACAAATTCAAAGGAGGAACAAAACACCAAGTAAAATGAAATCCAAGCTCTGAAAACATGGCAAAGCAACTATTGGCAGAAGAAAACTAAGTTTTAAATAATTTTAAATAATTTGCTCTCAGTAATAACCAGAGGGAATGAGCCCAATAAATAAGCCACGCAGAGTCTCCTCTGAATGGACAGGCGATTTATCAAACAATAGGTGCAGTGTCTGATTAACACTTGCATTCCTTTTGGCTAGCCTCTTAGATCTGCAAATTTTAGCTCTCTAGACCTTCATTTAAATGCCTCTGCTTAGAACTAAGTGACTGAACTTTTCCGTTTGACTTACTGTTGGTGTCGTGTCCGTCGCAAGGAATGAGGCTCGGAGCCAGTGACTTGGTTCAGCTCATTTATTAGATCTCCGAGATCGGCTCGGTTCGAAAGGGAAAAAGCGGCGGCTTTTATTCTTTGGCCGCGGCGGCCGCGGCCAATGACATCGCTTTGAATCTCCCGCGATTTGTTTCCACCAATCGCGGGAGATTCGCGGCGGGCCAATCAGTGCGGCTCGCTCGACCAATCAGCTCGCCGCGCGTCTTGACCAATCCCCGTGCGGCGTTTACGAGTATGTAAATGACTGTACAGAACAGTTGGTAAGTCCAGTCAAGAGGTTTTGTGAACTTGCTGAGTCTGTCAGACCAGAGCAAGATCACTGGCTTCAAAATTCTGAAATCTTCAGCAATAGGACACTGCCACTTGTTTTGGTTCCTCTTCCTCCCATTCTCCTCATGCCTTTTCACAGGGCCATAATATTTGAAGTATTTTCCATATAATGAATACATGCTGCTGTCAATGGCTACTCAATTCCACTTCTTTGAAGCTTAATGAAAGAATGACTCCAACCTCTAGATCCGTAGTGGCGAACCTATGGCATGCGTGCTACAGGTGGCACGCAGAGCCCTCTCTGTGGACATGCGTGCTGTTGCCCTTGCACTGCTCCACCATACATGTGCATGCGCCTCCTTCTGGCCCATTGGTCTTTGGGCCTTGCTGCACATGCACAGAGGTGCATGTGCAGGGGTGGGGCGCATGCAGGGGGTGCATGTAAATGCAGGGTATGCACGCATGCACAGGGGCGTGTGTGCATGTTTCATTTTAAGTATGTGCATGTGCTTTGGGCACTCAGTGCCAAAAAGTTCACTGCTCTAAATCAAAAATTAAGAGAAGCAAACCCTTCAGAAAATGGATGTCCTTTTTTTGAAAATTTCATTCGCTCCTATAACAGGAAATGCAATCTTGCCCTTGTGTTTGAGAGTTACACTTATAGACCTATATACCTTGGATCTATATACAGGAATTGAAATAATTTGCTATCATAAATCATTTCTCAATCTTCTAGTTTGTAAGTAATTTTCACCAACAGAGTGGAGAGATAAAAACTGGCTAATATATGAACACTTTCCATAATAGCTTTGCTGTACAGCTTTAGTATCAAAAAAGACTTTGAAAAGACCTTTATATACTTACATATTCTTGCATCTTCCCAAAATAAAAATAACACAAGCATTAAAAAACACTAATGTTGTCCCTATTGATAACACTCACAGGGAACAGTACAATGTTATATGCTACTTAATTTATTTAATCCATTAATTAATTTATTAAATAATCCATTGATTTAATTATTGTATTTTAGTTCCCAATAAATACTAGGGATGATTCCTTACTTAGGATACTGGAGCTGTTTCTAATCCTTCTAATGAAGTTGAATCACTATCAGAAAAATCTAATTATAATGAAAGTAAAAATTGGTCGGATTTGAGTTTACAAAATAAACTAGCTTAAATTTTTGGGACCTAATACATACTTTTTATATTGCAATTATTGTATGGATTAAGTCCTTAATGTTAACTTTAAAGTTTGAAATTCTAGATCACATTTACATGTCATAGTTAAATACTAATTAAATATATATGAACTGTCCAAAACATCCCATACACATATCTAAAAAAATTAGAACATGGTTTGACATAACATAAGGAACAAGATAAGGTGAAGAGAAGAAAGATTTGCAGCAGAGCAGAGAGGCACGATTCATTGCTTAAAAGCAGCCTGATCTACATTTCAAAGAGAACAACAACATTTTTAAAAATTAACAATTTATTAGTTTCCGTATATTTGCAAAAAGGGACGCAGTGGCTCAGTGGCTAAGACACTAAGCTTGTTAATCAGAAAGGTCGGCAGTTCGATGGTTCGAATCCCTAGCACCGTGTAACGGAGTGAGCTCCCGTTACTGGTCCCAGTACTGGTCCCAGTTTCTGCCAACCTAGCAGTTCAAAAGCATGTAAAAATGCAAGTAAAAAAATAGGGACCACTTTGGTGGGAAGATAACAGCATTCCATGCGCCTTCGGCATTTAGTCATACCGGCCACAGGACTATGGAGACATCTTCAGACAGCACTGCCTCTTCGGCTTTGTAACGGAGATGAGCACCGCCCCCTAGAGCCAGAAATGAGTAGCATGTATGTGCGAGGGAAACCTTTACCTTTACCTTTATATATTTGAAGTCTTGTATTACTTCCCCTAAAGGGCTTTTAAAAACAACACAAAATAGTTTTTAACACAAAACGGTTACATCTTTTTAAAAATGGGTGCATGGTTCCTTTAAAATTGGTTGTGCTATTTTCTGTTAGATAGCTAATCAGTATACTGCATTACTGTTAAAAAGGAATTTTCATTCCATAGTTCAAAATTCAACTTATTTTATGAATCAGCCCACTGCTGGACTGGACAGGATGAAAGAAAAATAATCTTCAGAAAGGCAGTGCTATTAACCTTGTCCACACTAAGAAAATTACCTCAGCTTTATAATTATGACCATTGTTCAGTCATATTGAAATAGTTTACATTTTCAGCAAGATTTATAGTGATCTTTGTAATCAGTTACTCTCCTGTCAGAAGTAAGGAAAGTATTTCTGATTGTTCAAGTGACTCTTTAATGTTATTATAGCCCTTAGCAATTTAGGCACTTTATTAATTATAGCAATTCTAATGGTTATTATTTTAATTCAGAAGCTAACATTGCTAAGAATGGAATTTGAACTGGAAAAACGCACTTAATTTTAGGGATGTGCATTTTACATTCTTTAACCAAATATCAAGATGGACTGTTCTGCAGGAACAGAAGTTGTCATGAAACCAAAGAAGCTGTTTGATATGTCTAGATTGAAAGGATACAAGCATGACAATAATTGAAATTTGTTGAGAACATGGTGTCCAGTCAACTGTTTAGCAGGCCACTGAGAAATGCATGGATGTGAAAAATGAATTGTTGAATATTTGCTGATTTTAAAAAAGCATATGAAAAGTGTGGAATAGAGACCTGAAAAAGATAGAATAAATAATTAATATGAAGTAAGTGTGTGAATAAATGGGATAAATGAAATTGCTAGCAAATGGTTCAGTGTTAACCAGATCAATACTGTGCAGAATAAATCAGTAATTGCACTGGCCTCTTTAATGTACTTATGGATAAATGAATAAAAAGTCTGCTGATGACAGAAGTATAATGTTTAAGGTCATGAATATTTGTGTATTTTTATAACTAGAAGAAATTCAGTTGCTGGTTGTGAATTGCAGTGATTTGCACCCAATGATTTGCACTGTGGGAATATATGATGTCATGAGGAATATACAGTAGAGCTGAAAATTAATGCATTAAAAGACAAAGGAAGTTGTGTTTGACAGGGGAAATGGTGCAAAAAATAAATAGTAAAAAATAAAAGCAAGTAATTTTTTCATTAAATTTCTACACTGTTCATTTCATTTATGCGATCTGGTTGGTTTACAATATAAATATATATAATATAAGCACATGACTAAAAGCACAGTTAAAAAAGGAATTAAGAATAAGATTAACATTTACAGGTTAAAAGTAAAAATCAAAGTTAAAAAATCCAGAAGATTGAAATAGTTAACAGGGTGGAGGGAATGCCCTCAAGGCACCAGACACCCCAGAGTTATATCACACTCTTGGTTCCTACCCCCCCCCATTGCTATTTGGTAGAACCAGATCTTAACGCTTTTGTGGAAAACCAGAAGAGTGGGGGCTCACCTCAGCTTCACCGATAAAATTTGGGGGGCAACAACAGACTAGTAGCTAGTGTCTTTATAGACTGAGTTTATGTATAAGATGTAAGGTCCTCTGTAGCTAGATTCTGTTCTGGTGGTGCTTTTCCAATCTTTCTGTTTATCCCACGTAGCCTTAATTAAAAGTTATCCTTGATGGATATTTGTATGTTGTACAAAAGTTGTGCTTTAGCAAGAACAAGAGAGAACAAGTTTGGTGTAATGGTTAAGACATCAGGCTAGAAATTGGAAGACTGTGACTTCTATTATGTCCTGAGGCATAAAGTCAGCTGGGTAACCTTGGCCCAATCTCTCTTTCTCTCAATCCTAGGAATGGCAAATCATTTCTGAAATCTTCCCAAGAAAACTGAAGGGGTTTTTACAGGCAGTCGCCAGGACTGCAACATAAAGGCACACATAGAGAGACACAAAACCACTAACAAACATTTGCTTTATCTTCTGCTGAAATGTTAATATCTGAAGATTTTTCAGAGATGTCCTTTCCTGGTTGCTTGTAATACTAAATTTGCTGGGATGAACCTGGTTGATCCAACTCAAACTCAGGCTATGTTTGAAACTAGATGTAAAGGATTTCCTATTCACTATGTATAATGAAATGGGGGATAAACATGTGCACGTTTGCATAATCACCCACACCTCCTGATCATTAGGTCAATTAACCATTATGGAAAATGTATGCAGCAAGATCAATAAAGTGGGTATTAGACAATTTTATTTTAATTCCTAAACATAAATATGCATGTGTATCCCATCCAGTTTCTAGAAATCAAGTTGTTAATTAATTTTTCTATAATAATAATCTATCCAAGTGAGCTCTTAACCAAAAATGAATTTAACCCAAAGGGCAAGAAGTGACATTTATAATATATTGGCTTGCTAGGCCCATATTGTGGTACTTTAGACCAACAAGGTAGGCTGTACATCCGAGGTGTCAAACTCATGTTGCTACATTGTTGTCATGTGATGTATCACAACTTTTCCCCCCTTCACTAAAATGAGGGTGGGCATAGCCAGCGCATGACTCATCCAGCCCATGGGCCGTGAGTTTGACACCCTTGTTGTAGATAATGTTTCTTTTGATAAATCCATCTGATTTATCTCCCCCTTTCTCTCTCTATTCTGCCTTCTCTCTACTTTGTTGTGAGTTTAGATTTAGAATTCTTCTGGCCAAATGGATTTATAAGAATGTGGACAAGATTATGTGTAGAGCATCATTTTAGTGTTTTTAATGCAGGCTATGAGATGTGGATGGCTGATCATGTCACCAGATATAGAGAAACAACTCTGATTCAATTATATGTCTCTGCTCATTTTTAAAATGCCATATAAGCTAGATTCAGAAGAAATTTTTAAAAATGTTGCCATACTTTAAAATACCACAATTGAAGGTAAATCAGAAACCCTTCATGTCACATTTGTTCTTAACACTCGTCTTGTATAATTGGATGCATGGCAGTTCAGCAGAAATTCAGTTATATAGAAACCATTTTGATTTTTTAATGTTGTGAGGAATGATTTCCTGTTAGGAAAGAGCACTCACTACTGGAGTAGGTAGGCCACTGCATTTAATTGGATGAGCTTGTCTAGATATCTTTCTAGCATCAAAACAATATGCAATGATATATAACTAATCTTTCCCTCTCCTTGTTGTTACCCACTAACAACTAGCAAGAATCCATTGCTTAATACTGAAGACATGAGATTCTCATGTATCAAATGGCTAGGCATGTGTTTTTGAAACATGGGATGAGACATATGCATTTCTGTTAATTTCTCTACTTTAAAATATTTCTATTTCTATATCTACATTTAAGCAGTAGAAATGCAAATTCTGGGTTGTATGTGGCCTATTGTAATGGTCAAGTAAAGATCAGTGCAAATGAGATGATGATGAGGAGGAGCTTAACCCAGATCGATACTAGATCCAGATGGCTCATAATCTAGATGAAGGCTGTCAAACTTGTGGCCAATGGGCCCGATGCATCACACACTGACCATGCCCCCACCCGGTTTAGTGAAGTACGAAGAAAAAAGTGCTGATACATCACGTGACACTGCCATGATGATGTGAGTTTGACACCCCTGATCTGGATGATTCAGCAATAACACAGATTCATCTATTCTAGCTACTGCCTGACTGTCCTGTCATGACCTTGTGTTTCAACTGAGGTACTGCATTTGTGTCAGAATAGGACTTTGACAAATTCTTTAGGAATGTCAACTGAGTGGCCTGTATCTTTGCTAGGCCAATTTGTCTTCCATTCAATAATTATGTTAGGGACCACAATGAGATACATTTTATTACAGCAGGAATAATTTGAACATACAGCATAAACTAAACCATTTGCATTAAATAAATTGTATTTTTTCCTGATATCTACCATATCGCATCTAGATACTTAATGTCTCATTCCTTATTTTTTCATAATACATTTTAAGGAAATGCTTCAGTGTGACTTCTGATAACCCATCTTGGCCAGAATATGAAAGTACTTTGCTATGGCCTTCTGCCATAATTCTTTTCTTGTCAATCACTCCTATAGTCTATCTTGGTATTCTTGATAGCCTCTCACCCCTAGCCTTATCCCACCTAAATATATCTAGCATTTTGGATTAGACCAAGATAGGTTAAGTGTTGCCATCTGCTATACTTATTGCTTTCTAATTAGAAGCCTATAGTTGAAACATGTTGGAAAACTGTACATTACTGAAGAATTGAAAAATTTAAGAATATAATTTCCATTATATTATTGGTAACTTTACAGGTGCCACCTAGAATGTAGATTCTACTTTCAGGAGCTTTAGAAAAAGAAGAGCTGTAATTGCTTCCATTAATTGTTTTCATGTAAATATATACCATTTTGTATCTTTTGTCACTCAACAAACTTTGTTACATGGATGAAGATTCATTTATTTTAGGAGCAAAGAAATGGATCTTCATCCATGTTTGTTGAGTGACAAAAGACACAGTGTATCAGTGGAAATCATACCTCCTTAACTTTCTAGGTTTTTTTTTCCTCAGCAAATATTTCAGTGGGTTTGGAAATAAGACTTCAGTTATTTTATTTCCCTAAAATAGCTATAATCACATTTGTGCTTTTAAGATTACTATTTTTCTTAATTTCTATTCATTCAAAATTGGCTTCACTTCAATAGTGCCAGCTATGGTTCACTAGTTAGTACATGAAGCACTACCTAAAATAATCCTTCATGCCTCCTAAATTTTTATTCTCATATGAAATAGCTTATTTGCATTGATCAGGCCTAAACAATATCCAGTATATGTTAGAAAGCCATGTATGATTAGTGACCATAAATAATACATATTACTATGTTTTAAGGCAGACTTAAAGACTCTTCAAGTCTTCAGCAGCACATTTAACATGCTGTTGGAGTATAGCTTTTCCTCTCAATTTTGCAGATTATTTAAGGTACCCCCAAAAAACCCCACCCTATCACTTTTTTCCTGAGTAAAAGTGTACTACATAAGTGAATTGCCACAGCCTTAGGCTTGAATATTGTAATATATGGGTCATATAGGAAACTTCTTTTTCCATTTATGTAAGTGCAATTATGGAACCGTAAATACTGTTCAATTGCATATTTACAATCCTTGCCCAGCCTGAACCCCAGTTTCCTCTTGGGTTCAATTTCTTTGAATTATTCGTAGCTTTTAAACTTATAGGCATACCTTGCAACATTTGCTTTTATATACTTCTAACTAATTATTATGTTCCATTACAATGAATCTTCTACAAATAGTTTTAAATCTTAGTTTTAAAGTTAACATTGGCTGGAAGCCTTTGGATCTTGCATCTCATGTTCATCATCATCCTCTTTTAACGACCCCATAATTTCTTTCCCCGGTGGAGTCTGGGCAACTGTATAGAGCTGAGTGCTTCCTGTCTGGATGCCCTTCCTGGCACCGATGCGGAGGTTTTTTTCCCAGCAGATATATTCTCAGTGCACCCAGAAAGAGAAATATCTGCCTCTACTTAGGATCGAACTCACAGACTCCTAATTGTGAAGCAAGAGCTCCACCTCTAGGCCACCACACCACTCATCTTGCATCTTGTGTTGCCTCTGTTAATGTTCTACAATAACAATAGCAATAGCACTTAGATTTCTATACTGCTTCACAGTGCTTTACAGCCCTCTCTAAGCAGCTTACAGAGCCAGCATACAGCTCCCAACAATCTGGTCCTCATTTTACTGACCTCAGAAGGGTGAAGGCTGAGCTGACCTTGAGTCGGTGAGTCTCGAAATGCCAAATTGTTTGACAGCTGGCAGTTAGCAGAAGTAGCCTGCAGTACTGGTATTCTAACCACTGCACCACTATGGGGGGGGTTACACATTCCTTCCCCCCCCCCCATGCATTTATTTTGTAAAGAGAAGGAATGTCCTACCTTGTACTAGATGGCTCTCCTGTCACAATCGACATAAAAGCAGCAGGGCCAATAAAAGGGACAATCTTCAATTAATCTTTGAAATAATCCTCTGATGGATTTGAAAAATGTCCTTTATAACTGAGCACAGAATCAGTTGAAGAGGCTGCATTTTCTCTGAATGTTTTTTCACCTTGTACTTGGTTTGTACCTACATGAATACAAACTGGACTTCGTGAGATTAATTCTTAATTTCACCATATATTTTTGAATCTGTTTTTGAGGAGAAAAAAGTGACTCTAAGATGCTCTTTTTAATTCTGTACTAATGTATTTGGTCTGGAAGCCTTAATGACAGAAATGTCAGTAAGTACTTTGTTTTTGAATGTATTCATGCTTTACCATGTCACTTGGGGAATATTATATATTACATATGAGTCATCTGCACTTTTAATTTGGGGCATGACTTGACCTTAGAGCATTAGAATTCACCCGCTACTTCTGCTTATCCAGTCTATATGGCATTACTTTTTCATTAGGGTATGTATAAATACAAACTTTATGTATGGAACAACAAGATTTATATCTAATTTAATCCCTTGTTCAATTTAGGTATTTGCACATATCATATGAACCAGTTGCCAAACATCTGAATTTTGGTCACATGACAGTGGAGGTGCTGCCATTGTCATGTGAAAAATGTTGTGTCACTTTTTTCAGCACCATTGTAATTTCAAAATGTCACTAAATGAACTGTTGTAAGTCGAATACTATCTATTTCTTTTTAACATGTAAACAGTCTGTTTATAATTTACCAACAGTAGTAGGATTTTTTACAGGGAAAAAAAGTCTATAATCATCACAGCGAATGTTGTAAGTATAATCTCAGCAATTCACTATCTTATATACCATAAGTTTCTCCCAGGAGCTGTTCAGAGCATCCAGTAGTGGGAGGTGCTTCAGTCTCTGCATGTCTAGGCTGGGCTTAATTTGTGGAATGCTCCTCCTCCATGGGACTCCTCCCCAGCGTTCCCCAGTTTTGGCTCAGCCTCGTGAGAGATAGGCAGTGCTTGTAATTCTTCCTTGGCGGAAACAGGAGTATTACTCAGCAGGTTTGGATATAGTCCAGTTCGTTTTTTCAGGCTTTTAGCCTCCAAATCACATTATGATCTCCCGACGTTAGCTCTCTCCATATGGTCGTCAGAGATCATTTGCATTTTCAGGCAGCGCTGTTTCGCGCCCCAAAGTGGCGAGCGGCTTCGGCATTGCTCCGAGGCCCCCCCATCTGCTTGTTCTACCCCCTGCCATTGTGATTCCGCATTGCCTTTCTCTATATCGGCAATAGCGGCGTGGGCGTTTTCGCTCTCATCCGAGTCGTATCGTTTGATTTTTCCCCTCAGAACGCCGTCTGGGTGTGAAAAGCAGTAAGAACTCTTTCCACCCCTTTCCCCGCTGTTCCTTTTAGCCACAAGGAGAAGCCGTTGGAGGCATTTCCCCATGCAGTGGGAGTTTGTTTCTGGGAAGCGCGCGCACGCCAAAAGTAACGGCCATTGTTTTTGCCTTTATTTTTAAAAAACTGCATGGCTGCGCTATTTGTAACTTGAGCTGTGTAAGGTAGTTTTCCTTCCCGATCAGAGGTTTTTCCTTCTGATAACCTAAGGAATTATTACACCTTGTTTTCTTATTAGATTCGAGGCCATCCGTGTATTATTGTTGGCTTAACCCTCACAGCCTTACCCACCCAGCGGCACAACAGAGAGCACCCAGGCCTGTGTCTGCCTGTGCAGGGAAGCTGTTAAAGGCCTCTCTTTATTATCTTGGCCTTTCAGGTGTTCTTAATTTGGCTGTTTAGATATTCACTATATCAAGCTGTTTCTCTATTAATTTAGATATATATATATATTTATATCTATGTGGATCTTTGGTTATTCGGGTTTTCTCCCGCGTAAGATTCAAAGTATCTAGGCAACGTTTCGATGAAGTCTCATTCATCGAAGTCTCATTCAGCAAGATCCTCCAAAAACACAACATTAAAACAGCATTCTGCACAAACAGAAAAATATCCACCATCCTAAGAAACCCTAAAGACAAAATCGAGTTAGAAAACCAAGGAGTATATGAAATCCCTTGCACTGCCTGCCTCACCACATACATTGGACAAACTAACAGAAGAATAAGTGCACGCGTTGAAGAACATAAGAACTCAATCAAAAAAGAAGAACCAACCTCTTCCCTGGTCCAACACCTCAAAGCCACAGGACATGAGATTGACTTTAAAAATACCAGAACTATCGCCAAAACTGAACACTTCAGCAGCAGAATAATCAGAGAAGCCATAGAGATAGAAAAACGCCCACACAGCATGAATAAAAGAGATGACACCTCCGCTTACCAGCCATTTGGAAACCCGCCCTCATGAACAGGCAGTACCCAACATGATGAATGACACCAGACCCACACCCACGAGGGCCACACAAGATGCCACCACCACACTTCCACGTAAAAATCAGACTCACACCCACACAGAAGATAAGACACGACCACAGACCAGAAGCCGCACTGCAGCTGCATCACTACCCACTTCAAACCCATCTGAGCCATACATGAAGCGAACTGACCCCCACCATGAAGATGTGGCACGACCACGAACTCAAAGCCAAACAGCAAGATCCCAGCTCACCAGCTCAAATCCCCCAGCAGCTGGGACTAGCCTGAGCACGGCCAAGCCCCCACCTGAACAGAGCACGCCTCCAGCCAATCAGAACACGGCCAGCCCCCCAACCAATCAGAACACAGCCAAGCCTCCAACCAATGAGAACACACCCCCACCCAATCGGAACGCAGCCAAGCCCCCACCCAGTCAAGTCACACCCCCACTGGCAGTTAGAAGGAAGAAGCAGCTGAAAGCTCACATCACTCTGAGAAGCACAGAGCCGAAGAAGCAAGCCTGAAGATGATGAATGAGACTTCATCGAAACGTTGCCTAGATACTTTGAATCTTACGCGGGAGAAAACCCGAATAACCAAAGATCCACATACAAATACCCGCGAGAACCTCAGAAAACATTTATATCTATATATATATTGGTGACTTTCATTCACTCCAATAATAATAATAATAATAATAATAATAACAACAATAATAATAATAATAATAATAATAATAATAATAATAATAATAATAATATATTCAGTATTAATATCTTAATAAGGAAAGATATTATTACTGTGATACGACTCATATTATATATACATATATCTTAATTGAAAAAAAAAGCCAAGGGGATAAGATATTATCAGGGCAACCGGTCCCTTCTTGGATCAGGCCCCTGGGCGTGCCAACCGCCTCAACATTATCGCTTTGAATAACGAGCATACTGCATCTCTTTCAATTCAAAATGGCAGGTGGTAGTAGCTCTCAGACCACAACATCAAGGGTCAAATCTAAATCTCAGCACAAATCCAAGCAGACAAAAGGTCACTCTAAAGCTTCAGAAAAGGATGCCAACAGGCGCCATAAAGCATTAGAAAGGCAAATAGATAGGTGTGCAAGGGAGGCACACAGGGCCTCACAGGACCTTCTGCCCCCCAGTCCAGTACCGTCTACCTCTTCCCATCCTCCTCCCCCCCCCAGATCTCGCCCTCTCATCCAGACACAGCTTGATTTCCCAGAGTCAACAGGCCCAGTTACCTGGAAAACAGACCACGCAAAGGGCTCCTGAATCTACATTCACTCCGATGGCTGCCGGTCTTCGACAGGACGACATTCTTCCAGAGGAAGTTCCAGAGATGTAGTCAAGTTTTCAGCCAGGGTCATTACTTCACATGTCACAGTGCGATGCTTACTATGATTAAAACATTGGCAAGCGGACTTTAAGCACAAATGCAAGCTGGCTTCATCTCCTATTGCGGGAGACAGACTCTTTGGCCCTGCCCTCGACCCGCTGCTAATCGAAACTCAAAACAAAAAGAAAATTCTACCTTCCCTTTTTCGGAAGTCAGATTCTAGAAACCCTCAGTCCTTTCGGAGGGGATCCTTTTGGCCCTTTTATCAGGGATCCTTTTCACCCAGATACCAGAGACCCTCATCATTCAGACCAGGGCAGCAGCCAGAGAGGTCCGACTTCGGGGATAGGAACAAAAGGGGTGGCCAATCCAAGAGATCCTTTCGAGGAGCAGGAAATATGTCTTTCCGGCGTCCAAGATAACTCCCCGGACCCGGCTCCCATTGGCGGACGCCTTAATTTATTCGCGGACCAATGGGACTCTGATTCCTGGGTCAGAGACACGATCAGATTTGGTCTTGCGCTGGAGTTTCAATCCACTCCCCCAGACTTTTTCATGTCATGCCCTGTTTCCAGAGATCCGGTTAAACGTAATCTTATGGAAACAGCTATCCATCATCTACTGGACATACAAGCCATCCAACCAGTAGCTACCAATCAACGAGGGTGAGGTTTGTCTTCACATCTTTTTGTTGTTCTTGAAAGTTTGGGGGGGTGGGGGTGGAGAGCAATATTGGATCTGAAACGTCTCAACTGTTTCTTAGTATATCGCAAGTTTAAAATGCACACCCTGCAATCTATCTTACTTTGCATCAGAAAGGGTGACGTCCTTGCATCCATAGATCTGATGGAGGCGTACCTACATATTGCTATTCGGCCTTCCCACTATAAATTTCTGAGATTCTGTTATAATAACCACCATTTCGAATATGTGGCCCTTCCTTTCGGACTAGCTTCTGCCCCCAGGACCTTCACGAAGGTTCTCGCAGCGTTAGCTGGTCATCTCCATGATAGCCCCGTACGACTCCAGTGTTATCTTGATGACATCTTGATTTTCTCGTCTTCCGATCATCAAGCAGTCAGAGATACTCAGAACACATTACAATCCCTACAACAACACGGGTTCTCAATAAATTGGAAAAAGAGTCATTTAACACCATCGACTCAGTTAATCCATCTGGGGGCAGTCATAGATACGGTGGAAGGCAAACTTTACCTGTCACCAGATAGACTAAATAGCATTCAGCAATTAGTCAAGGAGATCAGGGGTCTTAAGAGGGTGTCCCTAGCGAAACGATCAAAATTGTTAGGCAAGATGATCTCATGTATCTCTATCATCCCTTGGGTCCGGCTCCACACGAGATCCCTCCAGTGGTTCCTGCTCCCGTACCAGCGCTCCAGCCGAAGCAACTCCAAATACAAGGTCAAGGTACCATCAAAGGTCCTCATATCTCTCCTCTGGTGGACCAGACCAGTCATCAACAGAGGCTGCCTCTTCAAAGAGCCACACAGACTTACCATCACCATCGATGCCAGCCTGTTTGGATGGGGAGCGCACGTTCAATCGCTCACAACCCAAGGCCACTGGTCCGCCATAGAACAGTCGTGCAGCATAAACTGGCTGGAGCTTTGAGCAGTACACCTGACTCTCTGCAGCTTCCTTCCACAGGTACACAATCAGCACATACTAATACTGACCGACAACGTAACAGCCAAAGCTCACATAAACAGACAGGGGGCACACAGTCAAAACATCTCATGCGAGAAGCAGAGCGCTTGTTTCGTTGGGCGGAGAGCAACCTACTTTCCATCAGAGCAGAGCACATTTCGGGTCTGTCAAATACACAGGCAGATTGCCTGAGCAGGGCCATGATTGATCAATCGGAGTGGCGCCTCCATCCGACCCTGTTTCAAGAGGCAGTCAGGGCATTTGGACAGCTGGTGGTGGACCTGTTCGCTTCCCCCCTCAACGCTCAGCTCCTGATATTTTTTTCCAGGTGCTTCTCTCAAGGAGCCAAGAACTTCAATTCGCTCTGCTGTCGTTGGCCCCCGGGACTTCTGTATGCGTTCCCGCCACTTCCACTGGTTCCCAAAGTCATTCAGAAACTGCTAGACGAGATGGCGGAGCTGCTTCTAGCAGCTCCTTACTGGCCCAGATGGCCATGGTTTGCAGACCTCCACAGTCTATCCGTATCAACACCATGGAGAATTCCACCAGACAGGGTTTTGCTAACCCAGGGGCCCCTTCAACATCCGGACCCTCAATGGTTGCACCTGACCGTCTGGAGGTTGAGCGGAGTTGTCTGAAGAGCAAAAAGTTTTCCAACAGAGTTATCGCCACCATCCAAGCCGCCAGACGCCCCTCAACAACTCGTATTCACAATGCCACATGGTCCAGTTTCTGCAAATGGTGTACCGAGTCTCGAATTGATCCTATCTCTCCATCTGTGGCTCAAATCCTAGAGTTCTTGCAAGAGGGACTTGACAAGGGATTATCACCTAATAGGTTGAAAAGACAGGTGGCAGCCTTGGCGTCAGTTCTCACTTGTGAAGGTCTACTATCTCTTTCCCATCATCCATGCATACGGAGTTTCCTTTGAGGAGCCACAAATTTACGCCCTCCAGTGGTACACCGTTATCCCACCTGGGACCTTAACAAGGTCCTCGTCGCACTCACTAAGGGCCCTTTTGAACCCTTGAAATCATCAAGTCTCCAATTTCTGACGTATAAAGTAGTTTTCCTGGTTGCGATCACTTCTGCTCGTCATA
The DNA here is from genome assembly GCF_049901735.1 of Notechis scutatus. NCBI lineage: Eukaryota > Metazoa > Chordata > Lepidosauria > Squamata > Elapidae > Notechis > Notechis scutatus. The sequence continues at coordinate 190,726,982 of NC_142010.1, read as the reverse complement.
TTTCGGAGATTGCAGCTTTGTCTATCAGACAAGATCTTTGTGTTTTCCATTCTGACCGGGTGGTCCTTCGTCCTGATCCTACGTTTATACCCAAAATTAACTTGGTTTTTCATAGGGCACAAGAGCTGATACTTCCTAATTTTTGTCCCAGACCATCCCAAGGGTTGGAACTACAATGGCATTGGCTTGATGTGAGGCGAGCATTGCTAATATATATTAACAGCACAGCAACTTTCAGAAAAACAGAAGCGTTATTTGTGTCGTTTCAGCCCAACACTCAGGGATGCAAGGTCTCATCTTCTACAATACGCTGTTGGCTATGGGCCGCGATAGCGAAAACGTATCAGAATCAATCACTGCAGGTGCCCAGGGGCATAACAGCTCATTCAACAAGGAGTGCCGCAACATCAGCAGCGTGGGCCACACAGGCACCAATAACTGAAATTTGTCGAGCCGCAACCTGGGCCTCTCCATCGCCATTCATTAGGCATCATAAAATAGATGTGTTTGCATTCGCTGAGGCCTCCTTTGGCAGAAGAGTTCTGCAACGGGTCCACAGGGAGCAGGAGGGGATTCCAAGCCAGACGGAGTCCCTCCCGTAAGACAGGCCAAGCTTTGGTATGTCCCACTACTGGATGCTCTGAACAGCTTATGGGAGAAGGGGCGTTGGTACTTACCTGAAACGCCCGTTCTCTTTGAGCTGTGAAGAGCATCCAGCCCCACCCTTTTTCCATCTGGTGGGGTCCTGTTTCGGCCAACAAATTGTTAGGGCATTGAGGACGAGGGCGTTTATTTCTCTCGTCTTTGCCAAAACTGGGGAACGCTGGGGAGGAGTCCCGTGGAGGAGGAGAAGCATTCCACAAATTAAGCCCAGCCTAGACATGCAGAGACTGAAGCACCTCCCACTACTGGATGCTCTTCACAGCTCAAAGAGAACGGGCGTGTCAGGTAAGTACCAACGCCCTTTTTGTGGATTCTGAAAGTTTCAGAAATTATGGCTATGTGCAAAACTGTATCCTTTCTGGTTTGAAGCAGATGAATTCAGACCAGAGGTGGTATTCAGCAGGTTCTGACCAGTTCTGGAGAACCGGTAGCAGAAATTTTGAGTAGTTTGGAGAACCGGTAAATGCCACCTCTGACTGGAGATTTTACAGTATTCTTCTCCTGCCATGCCTACCAAGCCCTGCCCACAGAACCGGTAGTAAAAATATTTGAATCCCACCACTGGTTCAGATCAAACCATAACCATAACTATTCTGTTGTTGCTGATGGGAGAAATACAGGTTTTTTTTCCTTTTCCTCAGTCTGGATACACTGAAAAATGATATATGTATTCTAGCGTGCGAATGAAAATTAAAGGCCAAAATTTTCACCATAGATTTGAAAGGATAAACATGTCTGAGAGTCACATTATGTTAATTAGATAGCATGTTGCTCCCCAGCAATTTTTATTTACTCTAAAATAAGACCAGAGATATAGATCAGATTAATTGCAGGCAAGGAAAGTTGATTTAATCTTTCCTTCCCTGGCAGCTTCTCACCTGAACTGAAATTCAATCTCTTTTCCACACAGAGGCTAACAAGAAGAAAAGCTATTTCAAACTGATGTAGGGAGGAGCTGAATCTGATTTCAATAGATTCATAGCTCTGTTTACAGGAAGAATAAATCATTATATTTGCCATGCATTCTGCTTTGCAATTATTTATAATCAAAGGACTAATTATTTTCTCAAAGCTTTATTGTAAAAAAAAAAAAGAGTGTATGCAAAAAGATGTACTAATAAAATTTGAAGGGTGCAGTTGTAATTTTAGGCATAACCCTATGCATAATTTCTTGGAGGTAAATTATTTAAATATATTGGTGATTATCTGAGACAGCTTAAATGCAACGTTTTAATTTTAATTAGAAAGGCCAATAATCTCTCAGAGAGATGTTTGAATTAGAACTCTTTGAATTGCTAGAAGAATGCAGAAAATTCATCAAGAATGAGAAGTTCAGATTTCCCCCCATCAAGAATGGAAAGAATATCACTTCTAATTGAGTATTTAATTGACTATGCAAACTTGTTTGAAACAGTAGCAAAACCCAGACGTTTCAGTATTTACTTGCCTGAATAATGAGGTCTTTCTGCTTGTGTCATCTGTTCTGAATTATCTAATGGAGCTTCATTGTCCTGCTTTCCTCCCATACTGTATTCCTAATAGTCTAAAATAAAATGTTGAGAAACTGTTAATGAAACAGAGTAACAGAAGATGATGGTTGTCTCTGTTGAACATTATTAAAACACGGAAGTTTACTTATGAAGATGATCAACATGATTTTGATTATCCCAAATTGATTTCCTAGGTAATAGTTTTGAATATATTAAGAACAAACTATCTTGTTTTTTCTTAACTGCTGGGGATTTTTTTTTTTTGACATTGTGACAGATAAGTATGTTTTAAGGGTCATGAGCAATTTCAGAACAAATTATTATTTGTATTGGGCACTTTTTCAGGATAGGAGTTTTCTTAATAACCAGGACATAAGAAGCTTCAACCTTCTCCTTTTCCCATTCTCTTTCTGTTTACTGGTTTTAAAGAAAAAAATAAAGCATTTAAAATAAATTCTTTATGGCTGGCTATTAGGAATGATATTTATTTTCATTGCATTTTTATTAGTTTTAATAATTAGATTAACTTATTAATTTTATTCATCTCTCTGATTTAAACATTGATGATGCAATGAAAGATGATGATGAAATAATGCACTTCAAAATACTAATGATAAATACAAAATTGAGAATTTTCACCCTAAGAAGAGATGTATCCTTATAATTAGTTCTAGAGAAAATCAGATGCCTTTAATTAGTTTCTTTTAGAAGAAAAGAACCAGTGGTGGGATTCAATTTTTTTTACTACAGGCTCTGTGGGCGTGGCTTGGTGGGCGTGGCAGGGGAAGGATACTGTAAAATTTCCATTCCCACCCCACTCCAGAGGAAGGATAGTCTAAAATCCTCATTTCCTCCCCACCCCACTAACCTGCTTTCCAGCTCCGTTCTCCTGTGCAAGGCAACAAACAAAGACCCAGCCAATCAGCTGGGACTAGGGAGGCAGAGAATAGATGGGGGTGAAGCCAGTCAGAGGTGGTATTTGCCAGTTCTCTGAACTATTCAAAATTTCTGCTAACAGTTCTGCAGAACTGGTCAGAACTGCTGAATACCACCTCTGAAAAGAACCCTTACATATTTTAGCATAATACAGTCTGAACCCGTGAAAAAATTTACTGGCAAGTTCTGATCTATTTAGATTTATTATTGTGATACGAAACAAAAGTAAAATATATCCTCAAGTGTGGCCCTTCCACAATCTATTCAAGACAAAGAATTACAAATAATTCAAACTGATATGACAGGCACTTCAATGTGTAGCAAGACTTCAAAGGCATCACAGGGTAGCATGAATGAAGTGAGGAGGTTCTCCGTTTTTTCTTCTCACACTGGAAAATTTAATTGAATCTATTCTACAGTTGAATAGTACAGTTGCACTTAGCAACTGCATGATGCTAACACCACAAAGTATTTTTTTTTAAACAGGTGAATGTAATCTGTGTTTATTCATATTTTAAAAAAATGTTATATTATTAGTTTATCTCCATGTACAGACTGCTACTTTAATAATAAATGATAAATACTATTTTTGCAATATAATAGAAAGTGTTTGACTCTTCCAAATCTTCACATTAGTTATTTATATTTTACTAAAAAGATGGGTTGTTGAAGAATAGTGGAATGTAGATCATTTTCAGCATTGTAATTGGCAACATGAAGCTGAAATTTTATGTGTGTATTGGAAAACATAAATGATATTTCCCATTATAGTCTTAAGAAGAAGACTGCTGGATAATTGTTACGTTTTGCATACACAGAATGGCTGGATTACAGTTAAAGTTTACCAAACTGGCTTGTTACTCTCATCTTGAATGCTAATCTGTTCAGCGTTACTTGGAGTTGGGCAGCCTCCACATTTAATAAAATGAAAATGATAAAATAGTAATAATCATGAAAGCCAGTTTTGTATGCATGAATTTGCATATGGTTACTTTGCATACACTTGGTTGGGCTGCCATTTTCTTCTGTTACCTGGGTTTCATTTGTTGCTATTACCTCTATAATGTTGGAGAGCAATTCTCCAGAATGTCTTTGACCATTCAAAATGGGCCAGATTCTTGTATCCTGGCTTTTTTCAATAGCTGGGCTTGTTGGGGGGGTGGGGGGAGTCATTCCCTGGATCTGGAAAGTTGTGAATTCCTTTTTAGAGGAGAGGTCAGTGCTAGTGAAGAAACAGTGGTTGGTCTCATCTTGAAGATGCCCTCCTTGGAATCAGAGCTATTGGACAATTACTGCCAGGTCTCCAATTTTTTCTTTGGATGAAGGTTTGCATCACTCATCCTGCTCCTTTTAGACTGGTCTCTCCTGCTATACTTGATTATAAAGGAGAATTCAGAATTTAACACCCTATTTGTAAGACACAAGGTAACTTCTAATCATAGCAACTAAAACTGAAGAAAACATTTGAAACCCTTCTACCCAAAACAGCAGAGTTTCAGTCTGTATCTGAAACAAAACTTCTTTGGTTTGATCCACGTCCAGAACAAAACATCCAAATCATGCATGTTTTGGTTAGGGCACACTTAGAAGAGTTTATGCATCGGTGAACAAGTGAGACAGAGTGGCATAATAGTTTGGATGTTGGATTGAAACCAGAGAGACTGCCTCAGCCAGAGAAGTTACCTGGGTGACTCTCTCAGCCCAACCTACCTCACAGGGTTATTTTTGTGAGGAAAAGTGGGTAGATGTTTTGCAGGCTGTCTTGAGCTCCTGAAGAAAGGGCAGGATAGAAACCTGGTAAACAAACAATTCATTTGCATAGTTAATTGCAACAGTACTTAGACTTATATACTGTTTCACAGTGTTTTATAGCCCTCTCTAAGTGGTTTACAGTCAGCATATTGCCCCCAACAATCTAGGTCCTCATTTTATTGACCTCAGAGAGCACGGAAGGCTGAATCAACCTTGAGCTGGTAGGACTCGAACTGGCAAGATGCTGGCAATCAACAGTCAGCAGAATTAGCCTGCAATACAGCATTCTAACCATTGTGCCAGACACAGCCCCTAATAATTAATGTAGATTAACCCTAATGCAAGACGATGCGTAAAAGACTCTTAGCTTTTACTTTTGCTAACTTATCAGGAGCCAATCTTAATTGTGCAGGCTTAAAAATATGTTTCAGAATAAAATACCATACTTTATATAAAAGTCGTAGAATGGAAATTTCACATTCATACAGTGAATGCAAATTGCAGTTATATATGTGAGCAGAAAGAATGAGAAGGAAAGTTTGCTTGTGGAATAAATGCTTATAACAGACCAGAATGACATCATCTGTTATCGTCTTACTTAGTTTAAAGAGAATATTATGAGCAGACTAATGTGGGAATTGCTGTATTGTAGCTTCATTTCTTCAGCTCTTCTGCAATGTAACATTGCACCTCATGTTATCATCCATTAGAGGGTCCCATAGCACAGTTAACAGCATCTATAGCAAAATTCTGTTTGGAGAAGAAAAGCTCAATGTTCTAACACAGTTGCAACCATAATAAAAGTCAGTTTGGGCTGACTTTTCAGTCAAAGTAGCTGCATCTTGGTGATCTGGCCATGGAGAACTCTGCCGTCAAGGTTTATTTAATAGTCTTCTTTCCTGTAAAAATAGATCATGATCTCTCTGGCCCTGAACTATGTGGAATTGTCCTACTTCTCTCCTCTCCTCTCCACCCTCCCATTTCTTATTCTTTTTCACTGTCTATTTTGCTACTTTATTGTGAGCCAGTTCATTGCCCACCTCAGCTATTATTGTGTTCATACATAAGCAGTTTAGTTCACTGAGAAGTATCTGCTACTGTACATAAAATCCATTAACTGAGTAGAGAGATGCCACTCACTTTGGCCTGTCTCCTCCCCACCTTATTACTATGAAGAATTATTATGAAAAACAAAGAAGCAAACAGGGAAAGAAAATATGAGACCTCTGTGGTAATAGCAACATTAAGAAATCCATATTCTTAATTAAGCTTAAATTACATGGAATCAAAATTGGTGATAAATTCTAGTTTACCTATTCTCCTGAGCAAGTCCTCTCTCTCTTCCCTTTCTCTCTGCTCTTATTTTTTTCTGGTTACTGAGTATGACTATGCCGCCTTCGGTCCGATCTAAGTATAGTACATAAAATTATATATTGCAATGTCCTACCTGTCAATGAATACTTCAGCTTCAACCATAACAATACAAGAGCAAACAATAGATACAAACTCAAGGTAAACCACACCAAACTTGATTGCAGGAAATACGACTTCAGCAACAAAGTGGTCAATGTCTGGAATACTCTACCTGACTCTGTGGTTTCTTCCCCAAATCCCAAAAACTTTAACCTTAGACTCTACTATTGACCTCACCCCTTTCCTAAGAGGTCTGTAGGGGGCGTGCATAAGCACACCAACGTGCGTACTGTCCCTGTCCTATTGTTTCTTTTTATTTTTCTTATATGTATCCATTTCATGTATTCATAACTATGTTTATACTTATACCTGTTATCTTATAATCGCTTGACAAATAAAATAAATAAAAAATAAATACCGTATTTATCGGCGTATAACACGCACTTTTTCCCCCCTGAAAATAGGGGGCAAATGATGTATGCGTGTTATACGCCGATATAATGTTAAGAAGCCTTCGGTGAATGCTGCTGGGATCGGGGATCAAGGACACAAATGAAAGAAGGGGAGGGAGGAAGCAACCGAAGCCTGTCCTTCTCTCTGGGTCAGCTCTCTCAGTCGCTCTCTCGCTCCTCCACCAGCACAGGAAGAAACTGCTTCAAAGAAGCGGGGGGGGGGCTTTTCCTGTCGCCGCGCCCGTTTCTCCCCCACCCCGTCCCGCCCGCCCGCCCGCCCGCAGTGCTCCGTTCTGCCTGCCTGCCTGCCTTCGTTAATGGTTGAATCGGAACAGCTTCGGCTGAGTAAAAGAGGCGAATAGTTATTATTCTCAGCCGAAGCTGCTCCCAAACAACCAGAAACTAAGGCAGGCAGGCAGGCAGGCAGAATGGGACACTGTGGATTGAAGCGCTGGGGGTGGGAGTGGGGTGAAATTTCCCTCTTAAAATGAAGATGCGTGTTATACGCCTGTGCGTGTTATACGCCGATAAATACGGTAGATTAAAATTGGAGAAGGCTGAAATGTATAGATTTCTTTAAAAATAATTTCAGTCATGACGGAATAATTTATCAGTTTTACTATTGTATTTTTTGTCAGAGACAAAGTTATAGAATCATTCTTATTTCAAAATAGCAACTTTTAAGTTATCTGGCAAAATGAGACATTTATTTGGATATTTTTACAAAATTTATGAAGCTGCGGGACTTGTACTATGATTTGAATTTACCATGAAATATTTTAGATTATAAACTTAAAAAAACCCAATGTGAAACAGTTTCATAACAGTAGGGGATGCTATTTACTATCTTTCTGTCAAAATTAGCTTTTACTGCAAAATGTGTACAGTGATAATATTTTATCCTGAATGTGCATAAAATTTGAGTAAAATAATTGCAAATAAAAAACAAATGATAAAAATCCCTATTGGCTTAAAGTCAGAAAAATAGTAACTTAATTAAAATATAATTGAACTTGACTCCCAGTGAATGCAAAGACATGCCTGTGAATCTTTCTTTCAATACAAGGTTAGGGTTAGGGTATGCAGTTGTCTTTTGAGATATGGGTTTCTTCTTCTTAAAGTTTATTGTAAGTTATAGCCCAAGTTATAGCCCCAAAATGTCACATTCAACTGCTAAGTATATTTGAGTCGGTCACGTAATTATTCATAAATATTTTACACAATCTATTTGGGAGGATTTTACAAATTCAGAATTGAACTAAAATATATATAAATAACTACACAAAGCCACCAAGAACAATGTGCAAAACAATGAATAGTCAGTAATATTTTGCTTAATGCATACCCTGTTTCTCCAACAATACGGCCTCCCCCAATAGGAAGTCCCAGCATGTTTTATAGGCATGAAATGAAATTAAGCCCCTCCCCACAAATTAAGGCCTATATTAAAACATGCGAAATGGGGGGGAATGGTGGTGGTGGGGGCTTGCCGTTAGGAAGTACTTTTGTTGCACACCCGGATATGGTGCTGCCTGCATTGACCACGATACAAAGTGCCCCACCAATGCCGAGGTCAACATCCAAGCTGTCGCCGCCTGCTTGAAGATGCAAGGGGGGGGGGAATTAAGTCACCCCCAAAAAGACGGCCTAGCCATTTTTTGGGGGGGCTCAAAAAAAAATAAGACCCGGCCTTATTATATGAGAAACATGGTAGATGTTTTCTATGTTACAGAACAAACTGTTAAAGGTCAAAAATGGTTGATATGAGAATACTTATAAAGGATAAGGCCATTGCTAAGAACTCTAAGGGTTGGCCCACAACAGATTAAAGTCTGCTCAGCTCAACTTCCAACAAACATAGGAACATTCCCCAAAATGTATAGAAACATTTTGCAAACATTTTTTCTCCACAGATCCCTACTGTTCCAAAAGATCACCCAACTCTCTAAAACAGGTTTCTAGTTTATTCAGAAAGCTAAAAGAATGATGCAGACAACCAGCTTTCCTTTTCACTGGCAGAAACAAAAACCAAATTCAAACCAATCAGAATATGAATTCAGTTAAGAAATTTAATATAAGAATTGTTGAGAAACAGAAGCTATTTCACAAATACCCTGGGTTCCCCCCCGAAGAATGCATTACTGAAACTCTTTTCCTATTGGTTTAGAAAGTTATATTGAGATTTATTTATTTTTAATCTGAATTTATATTCAACACCCATTTTTGGTTTTAACCCATTTCAGCTATATTATTTAGGGATATAAATGGATATTTTCTTTTCCATTCAAGTCTTCATGACAATGAACTAATCCAGGGATGTCAAACTCAAGGCCTGGGGGCCAGATCCAGCTCGCAGGTGCCCACGGAGCCACCTGGAAATAGCAAAGGACGGGCCTGCTGTACCTCTGCCAGTGAAAACTGAGCTCACAAGGGCTGTGTGCAGCCCTTCCAAGCTCTGTTTTCATTGGCAGAGGGTTGCAGGAGGCCGTTCCAGCCGAAAACTGAGCTCGGGAGCTTGTTTTCGCTGGCAAAATGCTTGGGCACCACGGCGCCCCCGACACAAGTGACATCATGGTGGCTATGACCACCCTGGTCACGCCCACCCCGGCCCCCAGAGATCAAACATCACCCTGATGCGGCCCTCAATGAAATGGAGTTTGACAACCCTGATCTAATCCAAATAAGCTCATTTAGTTCACTTAGTTAATACCCTTTGAGAAAGTCCAGAGTTTGGCAAGATGTACATTCATCTACCTGAATTGTGGAGGCTAACACTTACATTATTTTCAGGATCTTCTGCTTTATTTTAAAAGCAGGTACATATTTATATTTAATGAAGCAGTGATAGATGAGAGGAATCGCTAAGTTATTTCAATTACTAAACACTGTTTGACTGCCAAATACCAATTAGAGATGCAGATATGCTAATATTTAAATTACTACCCTGAAGTGGGAACACTATCAAAGAAAAGAATGCTGTTCACTTTTATTCTTTCCTCACTCACTCCACTTCTCTCTTTTAGAGTTTTTTTTATTTATTTCCTCACAAAGAAAAACAGACCTTCAAGTCACATTCAGTTCTATTGATGTAACAATGCCATTTTCTTATCAATAGAAATGAATCCCCTTATCATGAAGAAAAATGTTCTCTTCTCATCTATTTGACATTGGGCAAGTCAAATAGAAAGAAATCTATACACAGGTGGTCCTCACTTAACAGCTGCTTGTATTGTGACTGTTCAAACTTCTGACAGTGCTGAATGAGTAGTACTTATGACTTGTACTTACAGCTGGTGAGAGATCACAAATAATGACCATGTGACATCCTTACTTAATGGCCCACAATGACTCACTTAATGACAGCGACCAGAATGCTTGATTTTCCATTGCTGAAAAGGATGGTCATGTGTTACTGTGTTTTAAGCATTGCTTAATAATGGAAATTCTGGTCCTAATTATCATTAAGTGAGGACTACCTGTATCCTGTAATAATAGAAACTTGAAAGCTGTTCCTTTCCCTCCCTCTTACACCAGAGAAGCTCAAGATGTGGCAATCTTGAGTCAATCTTTCTCTCACTTTTCTGTTTCCTAGAGTAAGCTCATTCATTACTCTCACGTTTTTCTGCGTCCCCTTTGTAATGTATTACTTAATGGTTGCTGCATACTTTCTTCAAGATCATCTCTGTACTCTCCAGAGTTCTACAATTTCTCAGTTACAGCAAAGCATGCAGCTCAAAAGAAATTACCGAGCACCATTTACTCTACATATAAATAACAATTTCCTAGACTGAGATGCTTAGTATAAAGAAACGAGGTATTTTCTAAAACAGGTAGTTCACCGCAAATGTCATAGCTAGTTCTCTTATTGCTGCCCAACTGTGTTGGAAAAGAGGATATGCAAAGGGTTGCATGTTACTTTCTCAACATTTTGACAATTTAAAAACCATTCTTGTGATATGTTAAGCTTAGAGGAAGGGTTGGTAGAATTGCTTCGGAAGAGGAAAAGGCTAACCTTTCCCTAATCAAATGCTGAACAAAGTTCCATCTATTTAAAAATATATCTATTCAGCCCATTTTAAAATATGACAAGAAGCAGAGAAATTTAATTAGGGGACACCAGCAGGGATTTATAAAAATTAACCTCATTACATCTTTTGAATGAAAAACATACTTAATAGATTGTGGGAATGCTGTTAATGTAATTTCCTAATTTCAGCAAAGGATTTGACAAAGTGCTCCATGAAGGCAAATTGATTAAATGTTGATGGACTAGTTCTACTCCATTTTTGTATTAGTCAGACTTATCTCTAGAATTGTATCCAATTCTGGACACCACACTCTTAAGAATAATTAAGTCAAACTGGAATAGGTTTGGACAGGACAATAAGGACCACCAAAGGTCATTAAACTAATTTAATACAGATTGCAGAACGTGAACATGTTTAATGTTGAAAAGAATAGACTGAGAGGAATGGACTTGACTGCAATTTTCAACTATCTGAAAAGATAGCGCAATGGAAAAGGTAAAGATCAATTCTAATACCTCAGAGTTCAGGATAGGGAATAATGAAAAGCAGATTGCAATGGGATATTACGAAGAAAATGAACAGCAAGAACATTTTAACAGTGGAATTAATCATCCAGGGTAACATTTGGACCCTCTTTACTTGAGCAGACTCAAGAAGGGGGGTTTAAGCTGTATTTCTTTTTCAGGACAAGGATTGGACTCAGTGATTGACATCCCTCTGCTACTTCATTGGTTCTATAACTTGTGGGGGGGGCAGAGGTGGTATTCAGTAGGTTCTGACCAGTTCTGGAGAACTGGTAGCAGAAATTTTGAGTAGTTTGGAGAATCGGCCAATACCACCTCTGACTGGTCCCACCCCCATCTATTCTCTGCCTCCTGAGTCCCAGCTGGGTCTCATTTTGTTGCCCTGCACAGGAGAACAGAGCTGGAAAGCAGGTTAGTGGGGTGGGGAGGGAATGGGATTTTGCAGTAACCTTCCCCCAGGAATGGGGAGGGAATGGGGATTTTACAGTATCCTTCCCCTACCACGCCCACCAAGCCACACCCACAGAACCGGTAGTAAAAAAAATTGAATCCCACCACTGGGGGAGAATAGCAGGGGTGGGATTCTATCGGTTCTGTCCACCTCTGTAGAACTGGTAGTTCTGAAGAGCAGCAGGCATAGAACCAGTTCTATGTCTGTTGCTGTTTTGGCCCACCCACCCACCTTACCTGACTTTTATTTCCTGCTTTTTCAACTGCAGCTGCTTTGTGCGACATAGCTGTGGTTGAAAAAGCAGGAAAAAAGGGCTTTTCCAACCGCTGCGCACTTGCACGGAGCGCTGCTCAGCTGTCCGGGCAGCTCAGCAGGTCGTAAATTAAACTCGTGCAACTCGCGCATGCACGCGTGACACGGAACAACAGAACCGGTAGTTATACCGGTCGGAACCCATCCCTGGAGAATAGTCATGAGAAAGAATAAACTGAAGTTCCAATGGTGTTTTTTTCCAAAAGGCAACTGGACTTTCTTCATTTTTCCTTTCAAAATATTTCACTTCTTATCCAAGAAGCTGCTTCTTCAGAACTGTTTCTTGAAAGAGAAGCAAAATGTTTTCAGAGAAAAAAATCCAAGAAAGGTAGTTGCCATTTGGAAAAAGCTCCTTTGGGACAACCATGACCTGGATGATTGGGAATCTCCATAGACAAATGGACTGAAGGTGTGAATGAATGGAAGGACAGAATATGTGTTCTCTCCATTTCTGACATAGAGGTAATTACTTGGTTGCCCAGAATAACTTTGGTCCTAGACCAGAATAACATGTTTTTCTCCTCTCTTTTTTAGGACACGCAGCAACATTTTAACAATACTGGTTGCCTAGAAATGTCACAAAAATCTAAATTTTAGTAGCAATTGAGCAGCAAAAGAAAAACAGTAATGTGAGATTTTTGATTGGCTGTTAGATTGGTACAAGGCTTCCAATAATTAAAGTTATTATAGAGTCTTTTGAGAATATCTGTAAAAGAAAATGCTGAGCTACTAGAAAACTGAGATAAGCAGTAACTAAACAAGCTGGATATTTGATCGTATCCACACCATAACTAACACTAATCAAACTGCTGAAAGCAAACAGATTATCACCTTTCAGGACCAAAAGACAAAAAATGTTTCATACTGTGAGTGTACATATATTCAGTTTTATTCTGTGCAAACTTCTGCTATATAACTTCTGCTATATATTTATATACATTCTTCAAATCCCCCTCTGTCTTGCTATAAGCACTTGATAAATCCAGGTAATGATGTGCATGATTAAGATATATTTATCTTAATGGAGAGATTGCTACAGCATGCTTAACTTTCCTAATTAAATAAATGGGTTTTCAAATTGCAGAGCTGTGGTTGAATTAGGCCAGTAGTTTTGAAATAATTTAAGATCCAGCTGTCCTGCAAACACTGAAAATCACTGCATTAGAAATAATCCAAAGAGTATAGATTCATCTCTGTTTCTTGGCCTTTCCCCATTGCTAACTCATTTGCATCAAACACTGTCCCGGAGACCTTTCATATTCACATACATACAGTACATGCACACGCACAGATGTAGTGGCGACTGAACACTAATTTTTACCACATTCCAATCAAGGCCCGTAGGCTGGATCCAGCCCATGGGATGCTTGGATCTGGCCTGCGGGGCTACCCTGGAAATAGCGAAGCGGGCCGCAGTGCCTCTGCCAGCAAAAGGAGGCCATTCCAGCCAAAAATGGAGCCTAGGAGACCAGGTCATCACAGTGCCCCAGACACGAGCGACATCGAGCTGGCCATACCCACACTGGCTACATCCACCTGGCCATGCCCACCCTGGCCCCCTGAGGTCAAACACAACCCTGATGCGGCCCTCAATGAAATCGAGTTTGACACCCCTGTTTCACACCCCTGTTCTTCCCTGATACACCTACCTACTACGCAGACGTACCAGAGAACCTTGCATTTTGTTCCCCTCAGATTAAAACCATCTCATGATTGATCTACTTTGACTGTTTTCAGATTTATTTAGATGCTAGGTAGCTATGAACAGAGGCTCATATATATTTATAAGTTTACAAGTCCAAAGACTTGTAGAGATCTACCAGATATTCAGTGCTTGTTCTCTCTGGCCCATGAGTAAGAGAATTGACAGTTGCTTAATCAACTAGTAACTCAAGTACCTTATCATGGATTCTCAGCCTGAACCTACATCCTTTCTCCCCATTTAGTTGTTATGGTTCCAGAAACTGTAGTGATTATTCTTATGTATTTAAAAATTTATTAGAAAGAGTGATACTGAATATTTTTCAGAATCTCCTTTTTAAAGTCATTCTCTTTCTCCAATTTGGACTTTATTTAATTCATGTTTGAAATAGCAATATTAAAATATGGAGTTTAGACATGGAGTTTTGAGTTTAAATAGGTTGATACCTGATTTTGGAAACATATTCATATGTTTTCCTACCAAGATTGAAACTCTGTATGTGTGTGAAAGACCCTGACCATGTTTTTAGAAACAATGATAAAAATTATTTAGAAATCCTCCATTAGATCAAATCCAAAAGATTATTTTTGAAACCACATGGTATAAAGAGAGTTTATTTGAAATGGCAGTTTCAGCTTTGTAGATATATCAAATATTCTATGGTCACACATTTGACACAGGCTCTTTTGTGTGAATTTGTATTATGTTTCACTTTACAAAGGTCTGGGTTTGATGCCAGTTCCTTAAAAAAAAGGAAATTCATAGCCCTTTGTATTTTAAACATTTTTATTTGGAATAGAAGATTTAAAGCAAGCACCTCTATAACTGTCTGGTTTGGTTCTGCAACCCAAAAGGATAGACACAGACTTCAGAGGATAATTAGGACTGCAGAAAAAACAATTACTACCAACATCCCTTCCATCGAGGACCTGTATACTGCACGAGTCAAAAAGAGGGCTGTGAAAATATTTACAGACCCCTCACATCCCGGACATAAACTGTTTCAACTCCTTCCCTCAAAGCGATGCTATAGAGCACTGTACACCAGAACAACTACACATAAGAACATTTTTTTCCCAAAAGCCATCACTCTGCTAAACAAATAATTCCCTCAACACTGTTCAACTATTTACAAAGTGTGTACTACTATTACTATTAACCTTCTCATCACTCCTTATCACCTATCCCCTCCCACTTGTGACTATATGATTGTATTGTGGGTGTGGCTTGGTGGTCATGTGATTGGGTGGGCGTGGCTTGTATATAAATATTATAAATATTGATGTAAATATTGATTTTTTTAAATAAAAAGCAACTTTTACCCAAAAGCAGGCAAAGCAGGCAGGCAGATTGAGTTGCTCACAGAATCACAGATTCACTTAGAATCACTTATCTATCAGCAATCGGCTACCTGAGTCTGTCACTTAAAATTTGCTTGCAAGCAAACTCACAAAATTAACTCATAACGCACCATATATGTAAATATTGATTTTTTAAATAAAAAACAGCAACTTTTATCCAAAAGCAGGCAAAGCAGGCAGGCAGATTGAGTTGTTCACAGAATCATAGATTCACTTAGAGATCTATCTATCTGCAATCGGCTACCTGAGTCTGCACTGAAAAGCTTCAGTCCTAAGGAAGGTTCCGCTCTGCTTTTAGATTGGCTAGAAAGCAAGAAATCCAAAGATTTCCTGTTTTCTAGCTAATTTAAATCTCCCAGCAGAGCAGAACAGCTGATGGTCAGGAGTAAAAAAAGGAAAAATAGCAACTTACCAAACCAGGCAAGTTGGATGGCTCGCATGCCAGGTAAGGAGTGAGTGGGCGGGGAGGGGAGGGGCCAGCCAGTGGAACGATTTGCCGGTTCTCTGAACTGCAGACAGTCATAACACATGTATGCAGCGTTTGCAAGAAATCATCAGCTGTGCTGCCTGGACAGCTGACAAGTGCTGAGCGCGGGTGTGCAGTGTTTGAAAATCCTCTTGTTTCCTGCTTTTTCAACCTCAGCTGTGCCGTGCAAAGCAGCTGAGGAGGAAAAAGCAGGGAATAAAGGGACAGTCTAAAGCCCAGGCAGGCTGGTAGGCCAAACACTGTACCAGTTCGGTGTCAGCTGCTCTTCGCAGCTACAGGTTCTATAAAAGTGGGCCAAACCAGTAGCATCCCACCACTGCTTACGATCTATATTGACTTTTTCCTAGTATGATTTGATTGCTTATTGTATCCTATGACTATTATTAAGTGTTGTATCTTATGATTCTTGACTCTTGACGAATGTATCTTTTCTTTTATGTATACTGACAGCATTTGCACCAAGACAAATTCCTTGTGTGTCCAGTCACACTTGGCCAATAAAGAATTCTATTCTATTCTATTTTAAAGATTTAAAGCATAATTCCAAAACAGCAAGACGAACAAAGATGAGTTTAAAAAAACTAATCAGAGTTCCATTGAAGAATAAAAGCAATATTCTGTAAAAGGTTCATCAAAGAATGTTTCTTGCATCATTTTATACATTTGGGAATTGGATTGATTGTTTATGTGCTAACAAGTCAGTTTCGATACTTAGCAACCCGATTTATTTTGCTTGTTATCAGAGTGTCATGGGATATTTTATCAAATACTTTACTGACTTCAAGATAAATTACATCTACAGCATTTCCACAATTTACGAAAAATGTTACCCAATTAAAAAATAGATATTAGTCTCATGAAACTTCTTCTTGAGAAATCAGGAATGGCTTTTAGTAATTACTTTGGTTTCAAGGTGTTGATTCTGCCAGTGTTATATGATGTTCACATTCTTGCTTCTGGTTGTTCCATCGGCTCCTTCTTTTCTTTATCTTCCTTATCGAGAACTACTACTTCTGTCAGTTCCTTAAATGGCTCCCTTTCTTGATCTGACATATCTTCATCTTCTCGCATTGACTGAAGTGTGGCCCACTTGTTCCTCCAGTACTGACTTCTTTCATGCTTAGTTACATGTTTGCGCTTGCTTCAAATACACTATATGCCAGATAGTTTTTAGGCAGGAATACAAATTTGCACAAATGTTGAGGTCAAAACTGCAAAAGCTTGTGCATTAATCCTTACTTTATTTCTGAAAAGTATCACCAGTAGAAACTTTTTTTTATATCTTCTTGTTTTCTTAAGCTTTTAGGTTAGCCAAATACATACTGTTCGCTTAGAAAAAAATGTATTAAGCAATCCCCTGCCAAATTCCCCTGGCAAACTCTTGCTGTTGGCTCTTGCTGTTCACTTGGACCTTGTATTTTAAGAAGTGGAGAAAAGAGGTAAATTGAATCACGTATGTAACCAGCATCTTTGCAAAGCTGGGAAACAGCAGGAAAGTGAATGGATTATCCTCTTCCACAGAACTCTTGATAATTTCGGTGTAGTCAGGTTTGTTCTGTGGAAATAAGAATACACCAGTGGTTCCCAATCCCCGGGCTTCAGCCTGGTACTGGGCCATGGTCTGTTCGGAACTGGGTCACACAAGCAGTAGGCATGTGCTTGCCACTTGCAAGAAAACATTTCCTCTCCCCTTCCCCTCCGGTCCCCAAAGCCAGGCAGTTTGGGGACCATTGCTTTAGTATCCAGTGTCTTGAACTTCTGCAGGAATGTGGGATATAAATCTAAAAGTAATAATAAATTACTCCTCTTCTAAAAGTATATCACTAAATACAAGTTTTGTATAAGTGTCTGTGTTCAAGATCACTTAACTTAAAATAGATGTTTTGGATTCTCTTAAGAGGAGGAGCCAAAGTAGTAGCATCATTCATGTGCTACTTCACCTGCAAATCCATCTCCACTGGAGCATTACAGAAAAGTACTGTTATTTCGATAGACAAACTACCTTCACATCTATGGAGATTCTCAGTCATCCAGGTCAGATTCAGCAGTCCATCAGCATTTAAAAGACACAGTCCACTCTTTTGAAGACAACAAAGTCCATATTTTAGACAGAGAGAATCACTGGTTTGAAAGAGGCCATCTGTGTCAAAATTGAACAGCCCTCAACAGAGGGGGAGGGATCTATCTCCAATCTATAATACGGTCCTTTCAGCAGTTCCAAGAAGGCTCATTTGCACTACCCTGAGGACACAGATAAACCTCCAGGTGACCTAAAAATGCAAATGTCCAGCTGTCTGCAAGAAGTATAAATCCTTCCATTCCCCACCATCCAGTTAGAGCTGAAGAAGCTTCTTGGATGAGAAGTGAAATGTTTTTAAAGAAAAACCAGAAAGTCCGTCACACACATGCAAATATGTAAAAACTAGTCTGGACTAAAAGGAACTGTTCCCCCCCCCCCCCAACACCTTTCTTAATATTATTTACTTGCTTTATTTCATTTTTTTTTCAGGAATATCTGCTATACTACAAGTAGAAGAGATTTGTCACAGTCTACACATAGTCCCAGAGGGGAGAAATTTAGATAATTGAAGTTTGTCCACTTCCTTTGTATTTGTCAATGGAAATATAGCAATTCTTACTCTTGTAGTCATTTTCAGCATTTTGCCTATTTCCCACAGTCCTTGGGCCTCCTCCAAATCTGGCCCAAAAATTGAGGGATATTTTAAAGCAAATTTTTAAGAAGGAGGTTGCAGTGGAAAGTTGGAATTGGCAAAAATCACCTCCCTTCTCATTTTATAGATGGATGACTTATATTGCAAGAGTTGGATATCATCCAGGATTATAACATAAGTAAAAGCTAAGCATACTGTCAATTCTCAGTGTTTTCATTATATGTTCTTACTTAAAATTATTTTGCACAGGATATTGTAGTAGATGCATAGTATCGATGTAGAAATCTGTTAAATTCCAGAAATTGTGATTTTTTTTTTTAGCTCTCACTCGCTATTCAGATACATTTCTTGATGAGGGGTCACACATAGACAGATTGCTTCCACAGTGGCAAACTGTATACAACCCTGTTTACCTGTCAGGATTCCGGCAGTTACTCCAATTAAATCACGAGTCTCAAGCCACACTCCCACAACTGGAAAGGATTTATTAGAAGTTAACATCCCGGCATTAGCCTGGGCATAGCCAACTCTGAGATATGTAATTCACTGTCACCCTTGATCCTGCTTCCCCCACCACCCCTCTGGCTGTATCATCCAACGAAACATGTCCATAGCCAAGAGTCATCAATCATGCTCTCCAATTAGATTTTTTCGTGCCAGAAGCTTCAGTCATCTAATTAGTCTCTGAAAAAAATATGAATGGAATGTACTTTTGATTCCACAATGCTGCCTGCTCTTTGAAATCCCCCCTTCTTTCTGTTGACAACTATAAAACGTGTATACAAAATGTTTTATGAGTTGACAGATGCCCTTGAATTTTAGAAGATTGCACTATGAGTATAATAGAACAGAAATAGAAATACAGACATGCATCTTGTGGAATGCTTTAGTTTAACTTTTGTCAAGATTAATACTTAAAATTGCATTCAGAAACAAATAGACCAGTAGTAACCAACGACTGGGCTGGGGACCACTGGTGGTCCGTGAGAAAATTTTGGTGGTCCACAGAGAAATGTCCCCCCAAAGCACTCCCCCCAAAACAATAAATCCAGGCTGCGCAGGAACACAAGGCTGCACTACCCACATGGCCTACCCACCCGCCGGCCCCCACCCTTCGGCCAAGTGCAAATTTTACCTTGAGTAGAGCCACGTGAGCTGGAACTGGAAGGTAAGACCAATGGCGGGGGAGGGAAATCTGCCCCAGGGTGTCTTGCTGCAGTTGGTGGGAAAGTTGGTCCCATATTACCGAGCTGCAGTAATCCCAAGACTGGCCCTTTGGTCATCCTGGAGCAGGTCCTCCAGTCCATGGCAGACCGGTGCACCTGTGTGGAGGAGCAGCTGCTCTGGGATGACCAAAGGGCCAGTCCTGTGACCATTGCAGCTGTGGAATATGGGACCAACTTTCCCACCAATGTCAGCAAGCCACCATCAGTCAAAATTCATATTAGTGGTCCGTGGGATTTAAAATTATGAGTCTGGTGGTCCCTAAAGTCCAAAAGTTTGGCGACCCCTGAAATAGACAACCAACTCTTGAACCAAGCAAAAATTGATTAGCATCAATAGCTGCTTGAGCTGCTGCATTCTGGACCAACTGTAATATTTTCCCACATCATTATAGTTGTGCTTTTAAAGTTGTAGCGACGTTTCGGCAGAATCTCATCTGCCATCATACGCACACACACACATACATACATACACACTCACACTCACACTCACACACACACACACACACATATTACTTATGCCTACCTTAGTCCTTCTTCCTTTACTATGCTTGTAGGAAGCATCTTGTAAATGAATGCTGAGGTGAAGTAAGTAAAAGCATGCTTATGTTTAGGATCGGAGTAGTAAAGATTGATAGCTTAGCTTATGTGGATGCTGCAGACGGATTTCTTGCTCATTCCTATGTAAGGCAGGACATTTTTAGATGCATCTAGTTCAAAATTTATTTAAAATAAATATTTAATATTTATTTAAAATAATATCAAATCTATGATATGTATGTCAAAACCGACATGCCATGACATTTTGGGTGGCATGCCAGCATTTTTCCAAGCTTTCACCAACAACAAAGTTGCACTATTTTCTGAGGTTACCAAGGCTTCATGAACATAGGTTGTGCTCTTGGACGACTTGCAGATCCTCCAAAAAAATCTGTGAGAATGGGGGCGTGCATTCTCTTTGGCGCAGTTTTTGGAGGTTGCAGAAGCCATGGAAGAGCATTCTCTGAAACTGTTTCAAGAACAAAGGCCGTGTGTAATCCCGGAAGCCTCAGTTAGGCTACAGGAAGGGAAAGAGAACAGAAAGAGAACACTGCCTGAAGGAAAGTGGCGCACAGCAAATCCTGGTGGTGCTGGGGAGTGGGACAATCACACCTTGGAAAATGGCACAAGACAGGCTTTTTGATTGGCAGCAGTGGTGCTAGAGCTGGACTTGATGCTCAGGCTTCAACTTCAGGCCCAGCCTCAGGGCTGCCATTGAATGCGGGTGGTCAGGGTGGTCTAGATGGGGGAGGTGTATCTATGTGAGACAGAGCAGCAGAGTCAAGCTAGGCATTTTCTGAATATTTAACATGCCAAGCCCAAAAGGTTTGCCCTCACTGGTCTGGATCAACTCTAAGAATGTAATGTTCGTGTTGCATTCTTACAAATCCTTTTTGCTTTTGGTTGCTCCTATTGCTAGTCATGCCAATTTAGAACTGCCTACAGGACTTACTTTTAGAAATCAGTGCACTCTGGAAATGTGTAAGAAAGATGCCCTTTTCTGCCAAGTTCCTTGTGGCCTGTATATTAGTTCTCTTGAATACGTGCGGTTTTCTTCTCTGTTTCAAGAACTCAGCAACTTTTCATTAGCCATAAAGCTAGATACATCCTATGAAGGTAGGAGAAAAATCACAGACTCAGTAACACAGTTGTTAGTAGCATTCAGGATATCCAGGCTTGTTAAAGACTTGTTGAATTAGGTCCAAATGTCATCAGTGACAATGTAGATTGCTTACTCTTTGTTTATGGGATAGCTGTTAGCACAGCATATTTGGGCATTCTGTATCTTATTACAGCCGGCATTCAAAGATTGCTGGAAACTATAGAAACCTACATTAACTCAGTGTCAGTTTTCACATCACTTTTCTAATTATGCAGACACTCTAAGCAGGGGCAATTCTGCAAGAAACATTTAATTGGTCAGATTTGGAAGGCTTTGGAAAACCAGATTCACATTCCTGTATATTTGTCTACTCCTTTAAAATAATTTGTATGTGCTGTTACTTATTTATATAACACAAAGACTGTGTTCTGCGTAAAAAATGGTTTATAAGTATTTTAATAAATAAACACCCCCTACTCTTTACACAACAAGCTCAAGTACCTCCAGCTGTTTTCCTTCGTGCATTTTAAAAATGTGGAAAGCTCTTCCACAAAGGGAGAAGGCATTAAAAGAATATGTTGCATATGGAACCATTTTCCATTTGATGGAGGGGGGACAAGTTGAAAATA
This sequence comes from Notechis scutatus, assembly GCF_049901735.1. NCBI lineage: Eukaryota > Metazoa > Chordata > Lepidosauria > Squamata > Elapidae > Notechis > Notechis scutatus. The sequence goes on along the minus strand of NC_142010.1, from coordinate 190,705,245 downwards.
ATTTCTATATAAGTATTCCTCCTGTGAAGAATTAAGAAAATAGTAGCAGTTATATTTATAACTTTGTCTTATATATCTGGATAGAAGTAAATATCTTATAACTTTAATGTAAGGAATATGTTATATTTTACCCCCCACAACTTACCTTAAAACATGGCATGCTTCTATTATTTCATTTGGATGTGTCCATTGGAGGCTTGCCACACAACCCATTTTTGCCCTATTTTGTTTGCTAACCTGCTTGTCCCTTTTCCTGTGGAAAAAATGCTTCGATAAGTCTAGTTACCAAGGCAGAACCTCTGTCACTGCTGAGATGCCCATCTGCTGGCCTTCATGTTATCTTTGGAAGGCTGTGCTATCTCTGTGGATTTTGTGGTTGTTTCCATCAGGCAGTGTGGTCCCTTTTAGAGGCACTAGCATGCCAGACTAGTCCATTTGAATTTGTGCCAGCCCACTTACTTGGAGGTGAAGCCAAATATTTTATATTTAAAACCGTAATGTTGTACTTGTCCACCTCACTTCTGTCTCCTGAAGTCATTAGTTGTGGCTTTGCTTCAATGTTAAAATACTCCTTAGGTCCATGTTCTTATTCTCTTTCCTTCTCTATCTCTTTTCCTCTCTCTCCAAAATCTAGTTTCAACTGTTGTATGTTTATAATTTGTTTGTAAGTAAAGTGCTTCTCCTGCCTTGTTACTTTTCCTCTTTTTTCTCCTGTGCTGAGGGGAAAGAACGCACACACACAATTTCATATTAATTATGTTTAAACAACATTTTGAACCAAAGTTTAATCAAACAAAATCATGTTATTTGCAGTAGATGTTGATCTGCCTAGTACAGGCAAGGACATCACTGACACAGCTTAAGAATGAGGACTTCTTATGCTGGATTTTAAAGTATCCATTTTGAGTTCACCTAGTCAAAAGCTGTCATAGTGATAATAATTTAGGCCCATAAAGACTATAAGAGGAATAGACAGTTATTAATTTGAAAGTAATATTGGAAAGGTCTGTTCAGAAGTCCACATAAGGACTTTTATAGAGAAATCTATACTAAAGATGTCTATACTAAAACAGGAAAATCTATACTAAAGCTTGAACCACCATTTAGATTTTAGTATTCCTTAGTAGAAAATGGTAGGGCAATATTTCCAATAATTTTTTATCGTCTTTTGACAATCTATTACTTCTGCAACAAATAGATGGACCTATACTTTAAATAACTCAGGTAAAAGTTTATAGCTATAATATCCCTCAGTGTAAAACAGTGTCATTTACAAATGTGAATCTTGTAGAAGAATTAGCTGTATATGATTTTAGAAATTATGGTGGGTGTTGGAATTAACAGTTTCTCTGGAAGCTCAAATCATTTTGTTTTCTCTCATAATTAAAAAGTGTTGTTTCTGCTCTCCTTAGTTAGTAATGCATCTCTTTAGAACTGCAAATGGAAAAACTATCTTTCTCAAGAAAAATTTGTTATAGAAATAGATCCATAGCTTTGCCCTATATAAATTGATCTTTAGTTGCACCAGGACAGTCTGTAAGACTCAGCAAGTGAATGAATGCTTCTTTCAGTGGACATGCATTGGTGACAATGACGACTTGGACCATTTTTAATAGATACATTTGGAAATTGTTCCTCTACCAATCTTACCTGGAATCTCTGTTCATTAAAAAGGGGCTTCTAAGTGCACAGGTAGGATGGAATTCTTCTGAATATTTCTGAGGCAATTTGAAATATTTAATTCCTGACTACTGCCATTCCAGAGAAGCTAAATAATTCTATCTATTTGCTTTTCTTTCTCTTGTTCTTTTTTACTTTGTTCTTTCTGTATATATTTGAGGCCCAAAGGGGATGGTTAGTGAAGATCCCACCTTTACCCCTTTGTCTACTGTTTTCTTTCTTAGCTAATTTTCATATGTTAGCTAACTTAGCTAACTTTAATATGTAATGTTTAAACATTTTGAATTGTTGTTTTCATCATGTTGTAAGTTGCCTAGGGTCACTTGATATTGAGATAGATGGATGGGTGGATGGATGGATATATATTCCTGTGCATTCAACTGTGATCCTAAATTTCTCTTTAGGGATAAACTGACAGTTTAGTTACTTTCTTTTGTTAACAGTGTCATTTTTTGTTTATCAACTTTTATGGAAAACCCAAATGTTTATTTATTTTATCAAATTTGTATGACGACTCATCTCACAAAAAAAGTAACTCAGCATACAACACATAATTTAAAAAAACCAAATAAATATATAAAAAAACATTCAGTATTAAAAGTGATAAAAAGCACCAGAGCAAGAGAGGATGATGCCAGCCACTGTAAGGGAGCCAAAACAAGAACGTTATCTGAAACAAGATATGTTTGCCAAAGTTTCTAGATATTTATTCAATATTGCTTAAGATCAGATTTCTCATGATTTTGTAACTGAAAGCATTGTATCTACATTCTCTCAAGATAGAAAAGAAAAATTAAGAGCAGTTCTGATTTTAATGAAAAGCTCTCTCTTCAGTACTTCTGCCAAGATATTTTTGTTGTTGTGTGGCTTTTTGCTCAAGAGCAGTGGTATTGCTGATAAATAGGACTGTGCAGCCTTTTAGGACAAATATTAGGAAGATACTGCAGAAGCTCACAAGCTTCTCACCAGAAACCAGAAGCTCACCAGAAACCAGTTTCTGTGTGAAATGCCTTAGAGTAGTTGTGTCTTCTCAAATAATTACACAATTACAATTGTCTCAAAGAATTACACAATTACAAGAAGAAGAACCTGCTCCTGATTTTGTAGAAACCATTGCCTGATTCCTGTTCTTTAATGATGACTCTGATCCTTCCTAGTTTCAATGAGATTAAATTCTGATGGGGGGGGGGACACACAGTTACTCATATTATCCTTTAATGGTTCCCACCCACCCCCCGCCCCCCTATGATTTTAACCATCTTAGTGTGTTAAAGAAACCCAGAATACCTTAGAAAAATGAGCCAATAGTTTAAATAGTACAGCCAAGTTCTGGTCTCAATGGAGACTTTCTCTGATTATGTATTTAAAACTTGAAATGTTTTTAACATATTGGGGTTGCCTAAAGATAGCTGTTAGAAATATTGACTGGACCACTCACATAAACCAATAGCTTTATTACTACAGATTTATATCATATTTGAGCAATTATCTTAGCTCTAAACAGTTTGAGTACAGCAGGGCTATATAGTTAACTGCCTTAAGCAAAATAAACAGCTTTAATTTTCTTGTATATTTATCGGGAGATATTTTATTTATACAGTTCATGAGTTTGAAGAATGAAAAGCAATCCTGAGATATTTAATGCACTTAACCAGTTCAGGTTTATTTTTTTGTTAATTTATTACTTATATTTATGGCTCATAAATCTCTTAGTAATGGACATAACTTTCATATGTTAGTAATTAACTATCAACTTAGAAGAAGAAACAAAATCTTTTTTTTTTTTTGGTAAAAATATTATTTAGGTTTTCACAAAACAATACAAATAAAATATCTTTTTTTGAGAATAGCATGGTCACGGGTTATCAGTTCTCCATACAGACACAAATTCAATTTCATAGTCATCTTTGTGTTCTATTCCATATCTTATTACTATTTTAACATTTTCTCCATAATTTTTCCCCTCCCTTAGTTTTCTCAATCTTGCTTTTAACTATCTCATAACTTTCTAAATTCAATTATGTATATCTTTTTCTAAGTTTCAATATCTTTCTAATCACATTTATACTTTTGTCTGTCCTGTTTCAATTTCATATTTTCTTTTATCATTAAACAAAAATTTCCCCTGTAGTTACTGATTGGAGTATGACACCTTTGTATCTTTTAATTTTTGTCCGTTCAACTCTTATTTAAACTTAAATTTATGCCTTTACCATTATAACATTCAATATAACACATAACTTCCAATCAAATTATGCTTGGTACATTCTTAAAATACACACTAAGTTCTTAAAGAGAAAGTATATATATAAAACAATAATACATAAAATACTTATTCTATTCCAATTCAGCTCTATCATTAATGTTAGTTATAATGTTTAACATCTTTAACATTTCTTTTCAATGGGATATCATACTTCCTTAGGAACACTTATAATATTACCATATTTTTCCATATTTCTTTCATATTCCTCTTCACTTAAATTTTTATAACTCATTAATAATAATTAAAATGTTCCCATCCTTTCCTAATTTCATTCTCTTTATTTCATTTATTTATTAACAAACATTCCATTACATTACAATGAGTATTTTATCTATTATTTTAATCACACTTGTTTCATATGTTCTAAGATCATTTCTATTTCTAATATAATAATACTATCTTATGTACCCTTGCAGAATCCCTCTTTCAATTAATTTTTACCCATTATCTCTGTGTCTTCTAAATAGGCTTATAACTTTAGTCATCTTCTTTCTGTTTTTTAAGTTCCATTTTCAGTTCTTCCAAGAGTGATACCGTTTTAAAAACTTCTAAACAACCACCCAATTGATTTTAGTTCTTTAGATCCAATAACCAAAAATCCAAAAATCACCAAGTAATCCAAATAATCCAAAGCTGTTTCTTCTTGCTTCTTTTTTCCACTTTCTCTTCCTGGGGTTCTGTTATCTTGTTACAAAGTTTCAGTTAGAATGTATCTTTTATGAATCTTGTTAAAGTTTCACTGTTAATTCCTTTTACTTCCAGGTGATCTCCTCCATTTTTCTAGATCCACCCTTTTATTTTTTCCTTTTCTCTCCTTTCCTTCTTTTAAAAGTTTTTGAAAATCCAGAAGTCTGTATTATCCCTTTGACATTTTATTTTCAGCTTAAATGCCTATTGATGTCGAAGTGGATTTTTTGTCATTTTCTTACTTAAATCTCTTAGTTGTCAATATGGGGAAGGAAAGAAAAAAACCAAATCCTTTTCCTTCCCTCTCTTATTTGCCACTTCAAAATCTTCTTTGGGAGCAATGTTATTCCTTAGAGGTCAAATACCAGGGTACCTTATGTTGTTGCTTTTTCAGTTCGACCCGGTCAGCCAAAACTTTCTCTTCTTATCTTCCTCCTGCACATTCTTTTCCAGTTAAGTTCTTCTTTGAGGTGGCTATTTCTGACCACCACTGCAACCGCCTTTGGGAAAGGGAGTAATGGCCAGCTGGGGAGGAGAGATGTGGCTCTCCTCGACCCTACTGGCAGTCTTCCCCCTCTTCACCACCTCTACGGGGTGGCTTAGCCCTGAAACCAGCCGGTTCCGGGCGAGCATGGAACAAAACCGCGCACGATCGCAGATTTCGGTCCATTGCCAAAGAAGCTCAAACCGGAAGTCCGAAGAAACAAAATCTTAATGGCTTCTTGTTAGATTAATCAGAATTATTTTAAAAATTGCCATAGATATATCAGCTGATTTGAGATAATAAATTAACTTGAGTTAAATTGTTTGTGATGCACAGTTAACTACTGGCCACTTCTTTGCTGTTATAACTAAGCTTGTCCCAATAAAATAGTCAATGTAATTTCTGTGTATTCCATCTCATGAGGTGGGGTTTTTGGTGCTCTCTGAGCTTGGTTGTTTTCTTGCAGTTGCTTCATTACCAAACAAGGTGAACCAATGATGTTACCTAGTTTGGTAATGAAATATCTGCAAGAAAACCACCAAGCTCAGAGAGGACTAAGAACCCCACTATTCAACCCTGAGTTACAAATATTCTCTTCTATTTGTATCTCATGATATCTCTGAATATAGGTGTTGTTATGGTTGTTAGCAATGAACAAATTAATACATTGGCTTGATTTTCTTGATAAAATATTGGTTTTGCCATTGCCTGGTTCCATGAAATATGAAATGATATGTTTGCCACTGCCATCTCAGTTGTTACTGCAGTGACTTCCATACCTTGGATAATCTCTGATAATAATACATATTGTTGGTTTACATTCCTGATACTCTTTTTTTCATTTTTCTTCATTCCTTCCAGGAACACTACCCTGATACGATGAGGTTGCTGTAGCAGGATTTGTGGGGGTTTAAAAACAGGGGTCACACTCTATTTTGATAAGAAAGCTAAGGGGTATTTGGAAGTATAGAAAGGTCATTTTTGTTGCCTAAAAACCTACGTTTACTGTACAGTGTATCTGTGTACTGTATGTGTATTATTCAAACACTACTCTCAAATACGTCTCCCTGTATGCGCTCATTCTCCTAACGGGGAATTACCTCAACATCATCCTCCAGAATTAATTGTTCTCCCATGAGCTGTTCAGAGCATCCAGAAGTGGGAGGTGCTTCAGTCTCTTCTGGAAAGGCTGGGCTTAAAACTCCGGAAAGCTCCTCCTCCTCCACGGGACACCACCCCAGCGTCCCCCAGTTTTAGCTCAGCCTTCATGGTAAGAGGTTGTGCACTCCCTGACTGGAACGGTTTCTGATTGAGCTACTCAAATTTCAGGTTTGCTCTTGGGTTAATTTGGCTTGTAAATTCCCCCCCCCCCAATTAATTTGGCGATTTCAAGGCTGGTGGCTCTATTAGGTTATCCCCCCAATCAGTTGAGAGCAGCTCTTTGTGACAGGCGGAGCCTGCCACTTCGCAGGCAGCCTGAGATGGCCGCGTCAGGCAATTAGCTTATCTATTCCCCCGATTGTTTTATCTCTGCGATCTTGGCGGAGCGCTCGCAGCCGCAGCTCTCTCCTCCGTGCCGTTTTGACTAACAGGATCATTTAGAGAGTCAGCAGCAGCGGCTCATTAAACTGCTCAGGCAATCAACATAGGAGATTCTGCCTTCCCGCCATTTTCAAGTTTGCGCCTAAATACACAGGCGCCATTCCCCGCTGGTTTCCCTTCTTGGGGACCGGGGCAAGTATCTTCCCACTCCACTTTCCTGGGATTATTTCTCCTTTATCTTGCTAGTGTTGGATAAGCAGGCTAGTTCTTAAACAGGAATTTCTTTGCAATTCCTTTTGAATCATTACATTGAAGTGCAGCCGCAAGTGCCATTTCAAACAGCGGGATGTTTTTTTGACAGGAAAGGATCCATCCAGGTCCTGTATAGCTGGTTTCCCTTGTTGGGGACCAGGGATCCAGAATATTTTTGCTTGGAGCGATTGGGGGTTTCCCCTGTTGGGGACCCTTAGATACTGTTCACCATATATATATATACACACACACACACACACACACACACACACACACACCTGTATGTGTATATATGTGTGTGTAAATAGATATATATATAGGCTTACACTCCTAGAGAAGCGTTCTACTTTCAACCACAGGGGTAGGCATCACCCCTAAGTAATAATAATAATAATAATAATAATAATAATAATAATAATAATAATTATTATTATTATTATTATTATTATTATTATTATTATTATTATTATTATTATTATTATTATTATTATTATTTAATAAAAAAAATTAAAGTTAGAGGCACGAGAATCAGTCCTCCAAAATGGAAGGTGACAACGTCTTTCGCTCCAAGAGAAATAAGTCCCAAGATAAGTCAGTGGGCCCCAAAAAGGCCTCTAAGGCGGCGGATAAGGATGCCCATAGACGGCACCAAGCCTTGGAAAGGCAGTTGCAGAAACGGACCAGGGAGGCAGACAAGATGGCTATGACACATCAACCTCAGGACCCAAGTCCATTGCTGGGGCCCTTGGACTTATCTACCCAGCCCAGACAGACTATTTCTGGACAGCCTCCCATAGACATACCTCCTCCAATGAGCACTGCCCGGCAAATCCCAGAGGCAACCTTCACTCCTACGGCCACCGGTTTAAGACAGGAGGAGGGATTACCTGAGACTATCCCCATCGAAATGAGGCAATGGATGGAGATGGCCATAAAAAAGGGCATTGCGGCTGGAGTTCAGCAATCCATCCGGACCAGATACCTTTCAGCTACTTCAGAAGCAGGATCCCTATCTGCTCGTTCCTTTGCGCATTTGGGAAACCATCAAACTCAGGTATTCCCCAATACTCCTGACTTACCAGTCCAGGGTCTTCGGGAGGAGGTGGAATTAGATGACCAGGATGTTCCCATGGAGGTGGGGTCGATCCATTAGATGGACTTGGGGTTGTCAGAGGCTGACCCACTAGAACGAGGAATGTCGGATGACGAAGGCCTCATTCAGGACCAACCTACCTTATCTGGCCTTTTTCGTCTGCACCTCTTTAAATCTTTACTGTTCAAAGCAAAGAACACCGCTAAACTTGGGACAACAAACCCTCATCCATTATCATCAGGGTCTCAGGACGAATCCGAGGATCTAATATTCTCACAACCGGCTAATGAGGCAGAGACTATTCCTGTCCTTCGTATGTTTGCTGAATTAGTACAAAATCAATGGGCATCAGCAGCATCCTACCCAGCCCCAACAGGGTACAATAAACGATATTATAATTTAGCACCAGAGTTTACAAATTTTCTCAAAACACCGGAGGTGGATGAGCCTATTGTGGCACTGGCATCTTCTTCAACTTTTCCCAACAAGGCCGAGGAAGCCCTGAGACTGGAGGAAAAGAGAGCAGAGTTGGCACTCCGTAGGGAGCACGTTTCTGACACCTGGGCCATTAGGGCAGCTACAGCTGCGTCTTTTTTCACATGGTCCTCCCTATGATGGCTCTTCCACTTGAGGGATATATTGCCGGCGTCAAATGTTAGAGCCCACCAGGACATTGCTAAGATTATTGCAGCGGCAGAATTCTCCACTGATGCCACTTTTAATGCAGTCAAATTCTCGTCTAGGGCCATAGCATCTTACTTATCAGCATGGAGACTGCTATGGCTCAGACACTGGCAGGCAGATACCAAGCATAAATGCAAGCTGGCATCAGCCCCAATATCGGGGGATAAATTATTTGGCAGTGTCTTAGCGCCCCTGCTTATTGAGAATAGGAACAAGAAAAAAGTGCTTCCCCCTCTTTTTCAGAGGTCTGAAAACAGAACAACCCAGTCGTTTCGAAGGGGTTCCTTTCGGCCCTACTATCAAGGCTCATACGTTCCCAGATCGCAGAGAACATCAGGCTACAGGCCCAGTTTTAGACAGGATAGGTTGGAATCTTCTGATAGAGGTCAGCGGGGAGGCCAAAACAGAAGGAACCCCAGAGGTACTGGAGGCCGATTTTTTCGTTGCCCCAAGTGAGTCCTTGACAGCAGCTCCCATTGGAGGGAGGCTAAAATTGTTTGCTGATCAATGGGACAGTTCCACCTCTGATGCATGGGTCAGGGACACTGTTAAGTTTGGTTTGGCACTAGAGTTTCAATCCTCCCCCCCGAACTTTTTCATTAGGAGCCCTAGGTTCACGGACCCCATTAAAAGGGCATTGATGCAGGAGGTTATCAATCATCTTCTGCATATTCGGGCCATTAGAGAGGTCCCATCTGAACAATGGGGTCAAGGCTGTTACTCTCTATTGTTTGTGGTCCCAAAGAGTTCAGGGGGCTGGAGGGAAATTTTGGACCTCAAACGTCTGAACAGATCATTGGTTTATCGAAAATTCAAGATGACTACTCTCCAGTCCATTCTGCTCAGCATCAGAGAGAACGATGTCCTGACCTCTATAGATCTGACAGAGGCTTATCTACATATACCAATTAGACCTGCTCACTACAAGTATCTCAGATTTTGCTATTGTGATCAGCACTATGAATATATCACCCTACCATTCGGTCTGGCTTCGGCCCCTAGGACCTTTACCAAGGTCCTGGCGGCTTTGGCTGCCTCCCTCAGGATCAAATCTATTCGTTTACAATGTTATCTGGATGATATTTTAATTTTGTCATCTTCCAGACATCAAGCAAATTTGGATACCAAGATTACTCTGGAGACCTTTCAAGGTCACGGTTTTTCCATAAATTGGGATAAAAGCCATTTGACCCCCTCAACTAGGTTAGTTCATTTAGGAGCAGTGATAGATACCATGGAGGGCAAGGTTTTTCTCTCTCAGGACAGGCTGAATAGCATCCAGTCTTTGGCCAGAGAGATCAGAACCTTAAAGAGGGTTTCCTTGGCAGTTCTGTCTCAACTGTTAGGGAAACTGATTTCTTGTATTTCCATTGTGCCTTGGGCTCGGTTCCATTCTAGAGATCTGCAATGGTTCCTGCTACCTTTCCAGCGATCCGGATAAAGTTACCACACATTGTTCTCCGATCACTCCACTGGTGGTCGGAAAACATGATAAACAAGGGGTGTCCTTTCAAGGAACCTTGCAGGGCAATGATCACAACCGATGCCAGCCTGGTAGGATGGGGAGCTCACTTCCAATCCCACACTGCACAGGGAACTTGGACTATTTCCGAACAATCACAAAGCATCAACCTATTGGAGCTGCGAGCAGTTCATCTGGTGTTACGCAGTTTTCTACCCCTTTTCCAATCACGCCACGTTCTGGTGTTGACAGACAATATTACAACCAAGGCCCATGTAAACAGACAGGGGGTTACCCATTCCAAACTTCTGATGCTGGAGATGGCCAGGTTGTTCAAGTGGGCCAAGACCAATCTGCTTTTGCTCAAGGCAGAGCACATAGCAGCGGCCTTAAACACACAAGCGGACTGGCTCAGCAGGGCCACAATAGATCAGGCAGAGTGGCGCCTACACCTGTCTTTCTTCCAGGAAGCAGTGCGGAGGTTTGGGCAACCGGCGATCGATCGATTTGCCCCTCCCCTCAACGCCCAATTACCCCGCTATATTTCAAGGTACCCGACTCAGGGGATGGAGGCCGTCAACGCCGTGTAATGTCAGTGGCCTCCCGGACTTCTATATGCGTTTCCTCCACTTCCTGTAATACCCAGGTTGATCCAGAAGTTATTGGAGGAACAAGCGGAATTGATATTGGTCGCCCCTTACTGGCCCAGGCGAACATGGTTCGTGGACTTACAGGACCTGTCGAGCCAACCACCTTGGAAAATTCCACCGTCGAGGGTTTCCCTTTCGCAAGGGCCGGTACTTCACCCGGACCCACAATGGCTCAGCCTAGCTGTATGGAGGTTGAGCGGAGCCGTTTAAGGACCCAACAGATTTCGGAGGATGCCATTGCCACCATACAAGCATCCAAACGGTCCTCAACAAATCGTATATAAGAGGCTACGTGGTCCGCTTTCTGTAGCTGGTGCTGGGGGTCTAAAATCGATCCAACCGCCCCATCAATAGGACAATTATTGGACTTTTTACAAGAGGGGTTGAGCAAGGGCCTATCTCCAAATACTTTATGCAGACAGGTGGCGGCCTTAGCCTCGGTGATATCCTGGGGTGACCTTTGTTCCATAGTGCACCATCCACATGTCCGCAGCTTTCTTAAGGGTGCTGCAAACTTATGACCTCCTGTAATTCACCTCTATCCCACTTGGGAGCTCAACAAGGTGTTAACCGCACTTACATCTGGCCCGTTCGAACCTTTAAGAACTTCTAGTCTCAAATTCCTGACATATAAGGTGGTCTTCTTAATTGCGATCACATCAGCAAGGAGGATTTCCGAATTGGCAGCATTGTCGATGAGAAAGGACCTGTGCGTGTTCCATACGAACAGAGTTGAAGCAGGACCAATTAAGGCATATAAAATGTTCAAAAATGGAAGGGTTTTGATTTTGGTGAGGTTTTTGGTTCTTGGTTCCCTAAATTGCCTGGCCTACAGGCCATTGTGGCACTTGTTGGGATGATTGCTGCCGGATGTGTAATCTTGCCTTGTATTCTTCCTATCTTTGTGCGTACCATTTCCCGTAGCCTCTCGCTTCTTGTCGAAAAGAAAACAACCGAAAAGGTAATGGCCTTATGGGCCCATGACCCCTCAGGAACATATGAAGAACTTCGTCCTCTTTATCCCACTACTCAAAATTTGGATGAATGTGAAACTGCACACTAAATCTCTTGATGTGGGTGTAGTTTCAAAGGGGGGAATGAAGCAGGACCAATTAAGGCATATAAAATATGGACATTATAGAAATCTAGGTCATAGGTTAGAACCAACTCAGGGTCACATTTACTTCTGTATTTTGTTTGTTGCGAAAATAAGGAACTTATATTTTAAGGAAGTAAAGCTCTGCTTCTCTTGCAACTAAGGATGGGAATGGAAAATTACTGTTGGTGTAAGATAACAGAATAAGCAAGAAAAACATATCCTCTTTTGTGTTCCTGCCGTAACACAGGATATTGCATTTATCTGTCCAAAGATGCGTGTATAATCAGTTGACCGTAATTTGTGAAAGTGTTAAAGGTAAACGCCCAGACCTATGCTGAGGTCATTATGGGTATAAAAAAACCACCCCAGATGCAGCTGGGGGTTCAGAATCTGTCATGCTAATGCTCTGAACGTGTTGCGCAATAAACCTGATTTCCTCCACCTTTTCCGTGGTCTTGAGTCCTGTCTCTGACATATGACTTGCTGCTACAGAGTGGTTCTCAGATTGGATCCATCGTTCAACCCTAAAGTAAATTCAGTCTTCCACAGAGCGCAGGAGTTGGTGCTTCCAAATTTTTGTCCGAAACCATCTCATAGACTGGAGCATCAATGGCATCGACTTGACGTTCGAAGGGCATTGAGCATCTATCTGGACCGCACGGCGGCATTTCAAAAATCTGAGGCTCTATTCATATCCTTCAGCCCATCCACTTTGGGACACAAGATGTCGTCGACCACCATTGGTAGATGGTTGAGAGCCACCATAGCTAAAAGTTACAAATGCCAGTCCATCTCAGTTCCTAAGGGCATTACAGCCCACTCGACAAGGAGTGCGGCAACATCAGCAGCATGGGCCACAAGGGCTTCCATGGACGAAATTTTGCAGAGCGGCAACTTGGGCTTCACCATCGCCCTTTGTCAGAAATTATAAAATTGATGTCTATGCCTCAGCGGATGCTTCATTTGGCAGAAGAGTCCTGCAGAGGGTCCACAGAGTTTAGGAGTGGATTTCGATCCAGACGGAGTCCCTCCCTAAGGACAGGCCAAGCTTTGGTATGTCCCACTTCTGGATGCTCTGAACAGCTCATGGGAGAAAGGGTGTTGGTACTTACCTGATACGCCCGTTCTCTGTGAGCTGTGAAGAGCATCCAGCCCCACCCATTTCTTTCCGTCTGGTGGGGTTCCGTTCCGATCAGAGATCTAGATTAGATGATGAGTCCCGGACTTTGGCACTCAGTCTTCGCAAAACTGGGGGACGCTGAGGAGGTGTCCCGTGGAGGAGGAGGAGCGTCCCAGAATTTTAAGCTCAGCCTCTCCAGAAGAGACTGAAGCACCTCTCGCTTCTGGATGCTCTTCACAGCTCACAGAGAATGGGCGTATCAGGTAAGTACCAACGCCCTATTTAGAAGAAAAACAAATATATCAGAATATCTAACCCAATGCACCAGTTTAAAAGGGGGAAAGGAAAACACTAAATATCCACCAGCTTTAATTAGACATGTGAAAAGTCTTATTAGCATTTTCTCTCCCTATTTTACTTCTATGTACTACAGAATATTTTAGATACAGAATAAATATGTAGGTTTTTTTTTAATGTCACGACAACAAATTATAGAGTGATGGCAATAGGGTGTATTAAGAGAATATTTTGACCTAGTTTCGTCTTGTCATAATTTATTGTTCAGCCGTTGCCAGACTTCACTCTTCATAGTTTAGAAAAATAGCTTTAGGTCTTTACATATTTGGTTGCAGTCCAGGTTCTAATGGATGGGTGTTTCCATCCTGGGCCAGAATTGTAAGACACACTGCTGATAGTTTCAGATGATGTTGCTATGACAGCAAGTATGAATTACAGGTAGTTCTTGCTTACAACCTGCCTTGTTTAGCGACCCTTTGAAATTATGTTAATGTAAAAAAAAACCTTTGTGACCAATCCTGCCATTTAAAACCATTGCAGCATCTCACAATCATGTCATTGCTGTTCGTGTACTTAACAACTAGTTCACATTTAATAACCATCACAGCATGCTGCAGTCACATGATCAACATTTCTGTAAATCACATGGTCACATGTTGCTTCGCTTAACACCTCCAGTGATTCACATAACAACCGTGTCAGAGCATTTGCAGCGTGACTACTATTATGAGACAACCCAGGAACAAAACAGCACACAGAGGCTTAGACATTTAACAGTGATTTATATACAAGACATATACAGAAATAAATGTGGTAGGCAAATACCTGACAATCAATCAGTCTTCTTAACTCTACATGGAAAACTGCAATGGAGACAGGACACAAGGAGAGAGAGTACTACCTCTAATAACTGCCTTATATAAACACCTCTTAAAGTGGTAAAACTTCTGTGGACCCCTTCTTAGTCTAAAAATGGCAATACCAATGCTGATTCATCTTTATTGCATCAGCCTTACATTATATCAACCTTACATTGTATCAGCCTTACAGCTGTTGTCCAGCTCTTAAATCTCTATACCTTAACAAATTGGTAAGTGGAAATGTAATCCTAAGTATGGTGTGGTCACATGATGTTTTGCTTAGTGACGTTGGCACTTAGTGTTGGAGTTGCTGATTATGGTTGCTTAGTGAAGACTGCTTGTAGTGTTTCGGATAGAGGATTAGTCATGGTAAGGTGTAGTTTTTTTACCTCAGCCACAGAAAATCATTGGGTATCTTCAGTCACCTCTCTCAGCCTAATGTAACTCTTAGGGCAGTTATTAATGATGGGATATACATAAAACGAGTAGTAATAATAAATTCATGCACACTGATTAGGATATAAAAGTCTTTTTTGCATTACTTGATAATTTTGCTGAATATAAAGATACTGGCCTAGTTTCCAAGTTATGACATGGATGAAAAGTGCTAATTTTTACCTAACTCAAGTGTTGAAACTTAAGAAATTAAAAAGCTAATGTTTGGTAATCACTTGCCATGAAGCCATATCAACTCTTTTCCTCATGTACTCTATCTTGAACCTGATCCTTCAACTCTTCCAGCAGGGCTCTCATTGCTACTATAATTGAGTCTATTCATCTAATTGCTGATCGTCCTGTTCCTCCCTTTCTTTCCACCTTCCTCACATTAAAGCCTTTTCCAGAGAGCTGAGTCTTTGTGTGATAATTCAACTTTTTCCCTAGATGCAGGAACTGAAAAGATGTTATAAATGGTCTCTGATAAATTTGGACATAACAGCTGGTACAGCAATAGCAATAAGACTTATATACCACTTTATAGTGCTTTATAGTGCTTTACAGCCCTCTGTAAGCGGTTTACAGAGTCAGCATATTGCCCCCAACAATTTGAGTCCTCATTTTACCCACCTCAGAAGGATGGAAGGCTGAGTCAACCTTGAGCCTGGTGGGATTCAATCTGCCAAATTGCAGTGGGAGTAGCTGGCCGTACTGCACTCTAACCACTGCGCCACTGAGGCTCCATCATATGCTTACGTCTTACTGATTATAAAAGGATTATGTATTTCAAGGCTAGTGTTTGTAATAATATTATTGTAATGAAAGGTTTTTTTCATATTCAAATCATTTAGCAGTATTTTAACGTTTTTGCAATATAGCGTTTTCCCATGAGCTGTGAAGAGCATCCAGTAGTGGGAGGTGCTTCAGTCTCTGCATGTCTAGGCTGGGCTTAATTTGTGGAACGCTCATCCTCCTCCACGGGACTCTTCCCCAGCGTTCCCCAGTTTTGGCTCAGCCTTGTGAGGGATAGGCAGTGCTTTTTCGTTACTCCTTGGCCGAAACAGGAGAATTTCTCTTTTCAGGTTTGGAGACAGTCAATTCGTCTTTCAGGTTCTCTCAACAAATTACTTAACGATCTACCCATGCTGCCTTTTCCATCTGGCCATTGGTGATCGCTGCATCGGGAAGCACTTTTTGCGCCCTGAAGCGGAGGGAGGCTTTGGCTTCTTTCCGCGCCCCCCCAACTGCTAGCCCTGCCCTTGCCATAGCGATAGCCGTGCCATTTTAACAAACAAACGGTGTGGTTTTGTTTCGCTCGCAACCGTGTCGTATCGCTGTTTTCCCCCCAGAACGCAACCTTGGGGTGAAGGGCTTAAACGCCTGGTTATTTTCACCCCTCCCAGATGTTTAGTACTAAGGGAAAGCTGTCTGGAGCTAATCCCTTCTCATGGTGGGAGATTGCTGCTGGCGCACGTGCCAAAAATAATGGCCGGTCACCATTTTGTTGTAGGAGGACCACGTGGCCACGCTGAGTGCGAATATTCTGTAGACTGTGTGAGGTAGTTTCTTATTCCTGATCAGAGGGTCTTTATTCAAAAAGCCCAAGGCCAAAAGCCCAATTAAGCCCAAGGAATGCAACCTCATTTTAAACCATATTCAAGGCCATCTGTTATTCTTGTTGTTGGCTTAACCCTCACAGTTCTCCCTAACCAGCGGCACAACAGTGAGCACCTAGGCCAGTGTCCGCCTGTGCAGGGAAGCTGTTGAAGGCCTGCAATTAATACTTTGCCCTGTTGGGCGTTCTCAATTTGGCTGATTGGGATATCCAATAAATTGGCTGTTATATTGATATATATTTACATACATATATACATTATTATTATTATTATTATTATTATTATTATTATTATTATTATTATTATTATTATTATTGTTATTGTTGTTATTATTATTATTATTATTATTATTATTATTATTATTATTGTTATTGTAATATCATCATCATAATAATAAATTTATTATTATTGAGGTACAACTCATTAGAAACATATCTATATCTATCTATCTATCTATCTATCTATCTATCTATCTATCTATCTATCTATCTATCTATCTATCTATATGGTATTCAGCTTTGTTCGGGTATTTTCCCACGTCATTATAGTTGTGCTTTTAAAGTTGTAGCAACGTTTCGGCAGAATCTCATCTGCCATCATCAGGTTCTGTATTGTGTTAATTCAGTAACTGCTCATATTGTGTTCGTCACAGACAAACACAATACAGAAGTCTGATGATGGCAGATGAGATTCTGCCGAAACGTTTCTACAACTTTAAAAGCACAACTATAATGACGTGGGAAAATACCCAAACAAAGCTGAATACCATACATGTAAGTACCCGCGAAAACTTAAGAAAACACACACACACACACACGCACACACACACATATATACACACATATTGATATCTAAAAAGGGGTGGGATTTTGATTTCAGGGCACCCTGTCCACCCTGGTCATGCCAACTGCCTATACTGTATAGTACTAAATAACGAGCATACTGTAAAGTCTCTAATTGAAATGGCAGGTGGTAGTGGTTCCCAGACCTCAACCTCAAGGGTCAAGTCTAAATCTCACCACAAATCTAAACAGACAAAGGGGAATCCTAAGGCCTCAGAAAAAGATGCCAACAGGCGCCACAAGGCATTGGAAAGACAAATAGATAAGTGCACATGGGAGGCACACAGGACCTCTCAAGCTTCTTCACCCCGCAGTCCAGTGCCGTCATCCTCTTCCTCCCCTCCTCCTCCCCTAGATCTCTCCTCATCCAGGCACAGTGTGGCTCCACAGAGTCAACGCGCCCAGTCAACTGGATCACCAACCATGTGAAGGGCACCTGAGGCGACATTTACACCAACTGCTGCCGGTCTTCGACAGGACCAAACTCTTCCAGACGAAAGGCCAGAGAGGATGAAGGCCTGGATGCAGATGGCTATCCATCAGGGAATCGCAGCAGGCCTATAACATGTGGTTCTGACCAGGGATCAGCCTGCACCCGCTGAGTATGATTCACAATCAGTTCGATCATTGGCCAGGTTGGATCAACACTATACCCAAGTACAGTTTCAAGGGGATATGCTCCTCCAAGGGCCGCAGGAGGAGGAGCAGGAGGAGGTGGAAGAGATAGAGCACATTGATCTAATGGAACAAATTGAATCGGGATCAATACATGACAGTGTCCTGGCCCTTTCAGAAGCAGACCTCTTAGAAAGGGGGATGTCTGAGGATGAGGGCCTTGTTCCCGACCAATCTGTATTTACAGGTTTATTCCGCCCACAACTATTTAAATCACTATTGTTTAAGGCCAAAAACACTGCACGCCTGGACAAGCCGGCCCCTTCTACCACTCCAACTCCTTCAGAAGAGGGACCAGAAGATCTAATTTTCAGCCAACCGGTAGTCGAGGCAGATGTGATTCCAGTTCCTCACATGTTTGCGGACCTGATACAGAAACAGTGGGCTTCTGCAGCAGTGTACCCTGCCCCCATGGGTTATGACAGGAAATACATTGACCGACAACGTTACAGCAAAAGCTCACATAAACAAACAGGGGGGCACACAGTCAAAACACCTCATGTGGGAAGCGGAGTGCTTGTGTCATTGGGCAGAGAACAACCTACCATCCAAGCCGCCAGACGCCCCTCAGCAACTTGCATTTACAATGCCACGTGGTCCAGTTTCTGCAAATGGTGTACCAAGTCTCAAATTGTTCCCATCTCTCGATCTGTGGCTCAAAATCCTAGCGTTCTTACAAGAGGGGCTTGACAAGGGATTATCACCTAATACGTTGAAAAGACAGGTGGCGCCTTGGCGTCAGTTATCACTTGTGAAGGTCTACTATCTCCTTCCCATCACTCACGCATACGGAGTTTTCTTCGAGGAGCCACAAATTTACACCCGCCAGCGGTTCACCATTATCCCACCTGGGACTTTAACAAGGTCCTTCTTGCACTCACTAAGTGCCCTTTCGAACCCTTGAAATTGTCAAGTCTCCAATTTCTGACGTATAAAGTAGTTTTCCTTGTAGTGATCACTTCTGCTCGTCATATTTTGGAACTTGCAGCTTTGTTGATCAGACAAGATCTTTGTGTCTTCCATTCTGACCGGGTGATCCTTCATCCTGATCCTACGTTTATTCCCAAAATTAACTCGGTCTTTCATAGGGCACAAGAGCTGATACTTCCTTATTTTTGTCCCAGACCATCCCAAGGGTTGGAACTAAAATGGCATAGGCTTGATGTGAGGCGAGCATTGCAAATATATATTAACAGCACAGTGATTTTCAGAAAAACGGAAGCCTTATTTGTGTCGTTTCAGCCCAACACTCAGGGATGCAAGGTCTCATCTTCTACAATAGGCCGTTGGCTACGGGCCACGATAGCGAAAACATATCAGACTCAATCACTGCAGGTGCCCAGGGGCATAACAGCTCATTCAACAAGGAGCGCCGCAATATTGGCAGCATGGGCCACACAGGCACCTATAACTGAAATTTGTTGAGCCGCAACCTGGGCCTCTCCATCACCCTTCATTAGGCATTATAAATTAGATGTGTTTGCATCCACTGAGGCCTGCTTTGGCAGAAGAGTTCTGCAATGGGTCCACCGGGACCAGGAGGGGATTCCAAGCCAGACGGAGTCCCTCCCGTAAGACAGGCCAAGCTTTGGTATGTCCCACTATTGGATGCTCTGAACAGCTCATGGGAGAAGGGGCGTTGGTACTTACCTGACACGCCCAGTCTCTTTGAGCTGTGAAGAGCATCCATCCCCCCCCTTTTTCCATCTGGTGGGGTCCTGTTTCAGCCAACAAATTGTTAGGGCATTGAGGACGAGGGTGTTTATTTCTCTCGTCTTCACCAAAACTGGGGAATGCTGGGGAGGAGTCCCGTGGAGGAGGAGGAGTGTTCCACAAATTAAGCCCAGCCTAGACATGCAGAGACTGAAGCACCTCCCACTACTGGATGCTCTTCACAGCTCAAAGAGAACAGGCATGTCAGGTAAGTACCAATGCCCTTTCTTATTTTGGAACATCATTTTATTAAGATTTAGCTTCTTTAAATTATCAGGAACAATAAAAAAAACAACCATTTGTTTTTCTTTTTTCCCATATGTATATTGCCTATTCTCACAATATACTATTACGGTAGATGCTACATCACACAAGGAAAAACTTGATAATTTTAGATCATATGTGGAAAGTTTTAAGGAATCATTCTGGAATGAAACAAACTTGAATTTTTTTAAGAGGCTCCTTTCCAACATCTAATTTACAAAAGGCCAGAAAATTTTAAAAAATGTACTTAGGATGAAACATGACACTGTCCTATTATTGTCTTTAAAAGTACTCCTGTGATTAAAAAGAAAAATGCAAATACCCGAGTGTTTTTTATTACAGTCTATAATGTATCTCCTTGATTAAAAAGAGAAACGTAGATCCGTAAATGTTTTACCTGTCCTGAGTAATCAGTTTATATGAATTATTTTATTAATTTCATTTGGGGAAGGAAGGAAGGACAGCATTTTTACCTATATTCAGGAACACGTACAGGTAGCCAAATTAATCCCTTGCAATAAAAGCATTCAAAAGTCTAATAGAATTATTATGGCATAGCCCATATTGATAAGTCTACTGTAATTCCTTTAATACAACACTAGATTACATATGGCAAAGATGTGTTTATTGGTCTGGGACTGTAAATAAAGTGAAATGGAAATAGTATTGTAAGGCTAAAATGTTAGAGGATATAATCACAAAGTGATAAGTCTGAATTCCAAGGACTTACTAAAATTTGATAAGTAGCAAACATAAAATTATGATGTTGAATGAAAAGTAATGCCTTTAGCATTATAATTTGCCAACAGATAGCAGTACTGTTGCTAACTTCAGTTAGCATGAAGAAGCTCTGAGAAAAAATTATGTTGCTTTTCTTCATGAAATGGAAGCCTGCAGAGAATATGTGCTGTGATTTGATTTTTGACTACTGAAAGAATCCCTTCAATTGAAATACAGGTTTGTATGGTGATGTTTGTGCTGACGTGAGCAGTTTGAAAAGAATGTAGTGCGAAGATGGTGAACAAGGAAGAATTAATGTGGTCAAAATAAAAGTGGATGACAGCAACCAACCAGTATCACACGAGGAAGGTTGGTGAACTGATCAAGGATGATTAACAGATCACTCAAAGGAAACTTGTTTTCAAGCTTGGCATTCCCAGGAATGTGTGTATTGCATTACTGAATGTTCTTCAACATGTAAGATTTCTTCAAGATGATTTGTTGCATGCTGATTATAGAAATGGACACTTTGGAAGTTTACATTTTCCAGTAACTGTTTTGCTAAAAGAATACAGATGAAGAGTATTTTCACACCATCATGTTATGGGCTCAACGTTATGACCCAGAAATGAGGCACATCTTCACAAACGTTATCTTTGGGAGGTATTTGGCATTTGGCAGGAAAACTCATGTTACAGGTTTTCGATAGCAACCACCAACCAAAGAAGCAAATGTTTTATTAGGATGGTTTTCTTTGAACCTGACTCCGCTATCAACTCTAGTGTTGCACTGCCTCACTCAGAACTTCGAAATTATTAAGCAGAATTCAGAATTTCACAACATGGAAATTTTCCTGCAACATAACAACACTAGACCTGATACCTCATAATTGCAAAACTTAGAACTCGTGTTTTATTATTTTCTTTTGCCATACAATTCAGACTTGATACAGTGCAATTTTACCTTTTCCCAAAATTGAAGGACTACCTTCATGAGGGATCTGGTTGAGAGACAAAGTGTGGAGCTATTTTATGAAGCTTTAAGGAGCTTGTTCATCCTTCAAAGACAGGCATAAGAAAGGATGGTGATTATGTTGAGAAGTAACTATTAGTAACAAAAAAAAAAAGCTATGTCAAGATTATTCTTGTTTCAATTGTAAATTGAATATATACTCTATTACTATTTAAACGAAAGTTATTGTGGCATTATTTTTATCTTCAACCTACATATGTCTGGCAGACATAGCCAAATCTACCCTTCTCAAAAAGCTAAGCAGGATTGGGCCATGGAAGATTTTTTTCAGTATATATTATTGTGGTGAAATTGCTGTACACACAAAGATGGAAAGGTTTGACGTTACACGCTATGGAAGAATTGTTTATGAAGTTGGAAAATTTTGCTGAAATGGCCAATTGACTTTAGAGAAAAGACATTATCTACATTTATTGGTGACTGGAAACATTTTCTGGATTTTTTGTGTAAAAATGAAAAGAATTAACTAGTAATTTAAGTTTTCTATGCTTAGGCAGGATAGATTATAGAAAGAGGAATAGGATGTAACTTTAAAGAAGCAGATTAAAATATTTCTACTGTACTGAAAACTGCTGCTATCAGAAGCCACTTCTTCATCACTTTTTTTCTATTTTTCTTGCACTTTTTTGTTTTCTTGTACTTTTTTGTTTTTCTTTGATGTCTTCCTCCCCTTATTTTACATTAGTTTGTGTTAGTTTTTATCTTCTTGTTTAGAAGTTTTAATAAACATTATATTCCAAAGCAGGATCGGGAAACAATCAGAAAACACAGGAACTGTAGTTGAAAAACATCCCAAAAGAAGGTAATGGCAAACTGATATTGTTGTCAAAAGATCTTCATGGGTGTGCCAGATTTGGCTTAAAGGAAATGTTATTGTATATAGAAGTATACACCATAATATGTAATCCTGACACAGTATTTCTAGCTTTCTTTTGATGACATAGTACTAGTGGTTGGAAAGAGATCAATGGTACAAAGGGTTAATAAACTTGGAAAAGCATGGATATTACAAGTTAAAATAATCATAAGTAGATCGTGGTAGGTAATCCTACCATGTACCTATTGCATAGTTTTAAAAGTTAGACCGCGTAGACCTCTAATTTGCCATTGCCTTACAGCTTGACATGATATTGAAGGGAGCATGTACTGGCAAAAATTCAGCATATGTAACTTCCTTTGCATCTCTAGAAGACATAGCACTTTCAAACTTTTAATTACTTCAGTATATGTCAGGTAGAAATACAAATATCGACAGTCTTTTCCTACAGATATGTAAGAATGGAAGCAGATTTCCAGTCCAAGAGAATTTAAGATTTGATTCTGATGCCTCTTCAGAGTGACTATCACTGGAGATGTTGGTTTCCAAGCTCTTCAGGCTGTGGGCCCTTTCTCATGGCTGAGTAAAGGCATGGTGCCCAAAAATGGCACTGTTTTTCATTTGCAATGTACAAGACATATTAAGGAGAGGGATTGTTGAGCTTGCCTTGGTTTTTTCTTCTCCCTTTCCACAAAATATCACCAGCTGTGGTAAAACACTAACTAGAATGTAAACTAAGAGCAAACTCTACTCCTAATCATTAACACTGATTATGTGTTTAACACTGATTATGTTACCTAGTTTGGGTAATGAAACATCTGCAAGAAAGCAAGAAAGCTCAGAGAACACCAAGGACCTCTCATTTCAGCCCTGAGCTACAAATATTCTCCTTTATTGGTAAAACACCCAACAATCACTCTCATAAATTGGGATGGGATACATGTGGGCAAGACAATGATTGGACCTGGTGGATTAACCATCTGTAAAATGAGTGGTTTTTTTATTATTTATTTTATTTTTTATTTTAATTTGATTTGTCAATTGCTTACACGAGAATACGTATAGGTATAAACATAGTTATGAATACATGAAATGGATACATATAAGAAAAATAAAAAGAATCAATAGGATAGGGACGGTAGGCACGTTGGTGCGCTTATGCACGCCCACTACAGACCTCTTAGGAAAGGGGTGAGGCCAATAGTAGACAGTCTAAAGGTTAAAGTTTTGGGAGTTTGGGAAAGAAACCAGAGTCAGGTAGAGTATTCCAGACATTGACCACTCTGTTGCTGAAGTCAAGTTTATCAAGTTTGGTGCGCTTTACCTTGAATTTGTATCTATTGTGTGCTCTTGTGTTGTTATGGTTGAAGCTGAAGTATTCATTGACGGGTAGGACATTGCAATGTATGACTTTATATACTATACTTAGATTGGAGCGAAGGCGGAGTAGTTCTAGGTTTTCTAGGTCTAGAATTTCAAGTCTGGTGGCATAAGGTATTCTGCAACGAGTAGAGGAGTGGAGAACTCTTCTTGTGAAATATTTATGGACTTTCTCAACTGGTTAATATCAGATACGTAATGCGGGCTCCAGACTGACGAGCTGTATTCAAATATTGGTCTAGCAAATGTTTTGTATGCTCTAGTTAGTAGTGTGATATTACCAGAGAAACAGCTACGTAGGATTAAGTTAACAACCCTTAATGCTCTTTGGGCTATGTAGTAACAGTGGGCTCTAGCACTTAGATCATTTGAGATGAGAATTCCAAGGTCCTTGACAGAGTTTGTCCTTGACAAGGTTTTGCACAAGGGTATATTCCAAAGATGTGTTATTATCAGTTGTTAGCACAAGGAGGGTTTGCGTCATTTAGCACTATGAAGCAGCACGGATGGATAGTTTTCTCTTAGAGCACAATTCAGCCACCCTCTGTCATTACTGTTCAATTGCCATTCAGGCTAATTCAATCTCTAAGCAGGGAAACCTAGTTTGTATGAGGAGAAATCCTTTGGAAGAAGAGGAATCCCCCATTGCCCAAAACAGAATGGCCCTGAAAGGCAGTGTCCAGAAATGAGAAAGGCAAGGGGCCTGCCCTCATCATTTGCAGAAATCAGTACAGATAGTCCTTGATTTAAGACCACAATTGAACCCAAAATTTATGTTAAGTGAGACATTTGTTAAGTGCCTTTGCCCCATTTTACAACATTTCTTGCCACACTTGTTCAGTGAATTACTGCAGTTAAGTCAGTGACACGGTTGTTAAGTGAATCCAGCTTCCCCTTTGACTTTGCTTGTCCAAAGGCCACAAAAAGGGATTGTGCAACCCTGGGATGCTGCAACCGTTGTAAATACATGCCAGCTGTTAAGTGTCCAAATTTTGATCATGTGAGGATGACCTTGGGACACAGCAATGTGTATACTGTAAATAGGAACTAATAGCAAAGCATCTGAATTTTGATTAAATGATTACGGGGATGCTGCAAAATTCGTAACTGTGAAAAATAGTCATAAGTCACTTTTTTCAATGCCGCTGTAACTTTGAACAGTCACTAAATAAACTTGTAAGTCAAGGACTACTTGTAGTTGCCAGCTATTATCTCACCAACTAAGATCACCTAATCGGTAGCAATTAACTGGTACCAACATAATAAAAATGCATCTAGGAAGAAAACCTTTAAGAGAAGTTTAATAAGGTATTCAACTTTGCAAAGGTGGATTTAAGTTATACTTTTTGCTTGAGTCGTATTCAATCACCCATACAACCTATTGCTATATATCCTTCATTTGTATAAACCTATTTCAACTAACAGTGAAATAAGCAAGTATGACTATCAACATCTACTTTATTTAATAAACATATTAGGAATAATATCAATATTAAATAAATGGCAGAAATGTTTTTGTCTGTATTTTATTTTTGCTTGGAGGGTTACATAGGATTATATTAGATAATTCAGAAAACTGGAAAGTTTAATATATTTACAAAAAAAAAAAAAACAACTACACCAAGTTTGGAATTTATGATGACCGAAGTATATGATTTAGCTTCTTATTTAGACAGATGCCTTCATTCTTTGTGTTTAAAGTTGTTCCTTAGATAACATGTTAGACAGCTTGGGATACTAGATTAAGGCAGCCTTTTTAAAAACAACATCATTCAATATTGAATTAAGTTACAAAGCCTGAACAACAGTAACAACAAATCTGTCAACATTACATGCATGTCAAGGTGCATACTGTATGTATATTTTAACCAAAATCTGTTCGAGAAACATAATAGCAAACTGCAGGATTTGATTGGAAAAAAGATAAAGTAGCAGTGTGCAGTCAAAAAGCCTGCCTTAAATTAAGCTCTAAATTGTCCTTTTAAAGGGAGTGGGTGTGAGGGTGGAAGAAAAAAATTTTTTTTCTTGACATGGTATTAGAAGAAAGTCCAAAGATAGTAACTCCCCTCATTGCTGTTACAATTGTGAATGCCCAGTATTTGTTAACTGATGGGTTTAATCTACTCATATACCCGGGGTGGGGTGGGAGTCCTGGAGGATTAAGTTTGGACAGGATTTAAGAAGTCTCCCCTAGTGTATCTTCGCAAGATATTAGTCAAACCAAAACTAAAAGAAGAAAGATGGTAAATTCCATTCAGTTTTATATCTATTTTACTTTTGCCTAAAGGATATGTTAACCAGTTTGGAAAAATACATTTGTAAAAAAGCACAGGAACCAAATCTTGTGATGACTGAATTTTAATTTAAGAGAGAGATCTGTTATTTTTTTCAAATGACAAAGGGCAGAATGTATTTAATTAGAGAGGCTTTTTAATATTTTATCCTCCTAATTCAAACTCCAGAAAGGCTGTTCTTCTAGTCAGTAATAAACAAATAGGATCCCTTCTCTAAATATTACTAATCATAAAAAAGAAGTTTTCGCTTATCTTATGAGAATATTCTAATTCTCCGTTCACGGTAATGTCTCATTTTGCATGATACAATTAATACAACCTTTGTTTTTCTTTTTCTTTAAAAACAAGAGTTATAAAGTATTTAATTTTTTGAATTGATCCATTACAGGTAGTCCTTGACCTCCAGTATGACCATTCATTCAGCAACCATTCAAAATTATAATGGCCCTACATGAAGGAACTTATGACTCTTGCCCAAAATTACGACCATTGGCAGTGGCCCCACAGCCATGTAGTCAAATGTTAGGCTCCTAGCGGTCTGCCTGCCCTTACAACCATGAGAGCGCAGCGGGCATGAGGTTTTGGCTGGCTAAGCCCACCAGCATACAAATCTCTTCCCTGCCCTTCCACTCCACTTCTCTCTTCCAAGGCACACCACAAAGGCCTTGATCCATTAGGCCCACCAGCACATGGAAACCTACTGCAGGCTAAAAGGATTTGGTTAGTTAGACTCACTGCTGTGCATTGCCCCCTTCCTATCCCATCAACTTCTGAGAGGTCTGAGCCTTCTCCCTGCTCCACTATTCTGGAAAGAGGAGGACACAAAGAGAGCTGGGATTTCAGTCGTTGAGTGAGGCAG
This sequence comes from Notechis scutatus, assembly GCF_049901735.1. Classification (NCBI taxonomy): domain Eukaryota; kingdom Metazoa; phylum Chordata; class Lepidosauria; order Squamata; family Elapidae; genus Notechis; species Notechis scutatus. Next base: position 190,678,422 of record NC_142010.1, on the reverse strand, counting down.
TCGGATGGATGTCTTGCTTAAGGCCTGCAATGAGTTAACGATTAAAATTCTGGACACAGTTGTGGGTTTAAGTTGAGGGCTGCCTGTATTATTAGAACTCCCTAATTGGATACTCAAAACTGTAAGTCACTTCCATATATAAAAATCCATTTTTTTGAAAATTGGTGATCTATTACATGCTAATTCCACACAGATATACTCCTGAAAGTTTGGTTTGGACCATCTTCAACCTCCCTGCCCCCCCCCCCTTTTTTTTTTTTTGATAGAACATAAAATAATACTGGAAAAAATTACTACTTCTCCAAGAGGGATCATGAATTTAGATAATTATGCTGATTGGTTTAAGAAACATAAAAGATTAAGTGATGTGCACTGCTTATGGCCTTGGGCTGTGGTACAAAATGGAATCCAATTTAAGATGTGTTTTAAATATGTGGCATCTGACTGGATTTAGAACATGAGAAGTTTCTTTTAAATCTAATTCCAAATGGTACAGAAAGATTTAAAGTCTAACTGTTGCCTTGGCCTTCCGGTACCTCTCCTCTCCATCATCTGAAGAGATACTTCCAACTACAAACCTTTCTGATAAAGTTAAATATGACTGTTCTTCTGCTGATGTTTTCCCTGTGTTCTGAGTAAGAAGTATCAGTGTTCGTGAACAGATTATGTACAAATTCTCCATGAGCTAAGTTTATATATATAGCTGCTGGTTGTTATCAGTAAGTGTTCATTTCACATTTCACATTATCCATAACGTGCACTTATTGGTATATAGTTTCCCTCATTATGAAGGCACTGGCATGTCCCCATTACATAACATGAGAATATCTAATATTTTTGTAGTATTGCTCATAGCTGTAAATTATCAATTTCAGGATTGTGAGATTTAGGACAGTAATTCAGAGGTGGTATTCAGCAGGTTCTGACCAGTTCTGGAGAACCGGTAGCGGAAATTTTGAGTAGTTCAAAGAACTGGCAAATACCACCTCTGACTGGAGATTTTACAGTATCCTTCCCTTGCCACGCCCACCAAGCCACGCCCACAGAACTGGTAGTAAAAAAATTTGAATCCCAGCACTGCAGTAATTATCCTAAAAGTCCTTATTTAAATTGCCATTATTTTTAATTATATTGCACCCTATGATTCTTTGTGCTGTGGTGTTACATTTCTGATTTCGGGACAAAGGAGGAGAAGAAAGGTCAATATTTAGCCAGAAATATGACTTGAGACTTCCCCATTTCCTTCAGAATACAAAAGTTAGTGAGAGTGCATGGATAGGGACAACATGGAAAAATGTTTAGGATATGTAAAATCAACATTTAAATTTTTATAAAACCTGTTAAATTTAGGTAGGTCTATTTCAACATGTATTTGCATCAGATTGTTTCCTAAAAAGGCTGCTTTCTCATTTCTTCCCTGTCTATGTTGAAAGACGTTACTGCATTCTGGGGACAATTAAAAAAAAAGAAAATACATAAATATGTTTTTTTTAACTTAACAGTGTTAAGATGAGAAAGGAGATGGCACATGAATTTAAACCACTGAGTATGGCAATACTAGGATTAAATTGCTAGACAAAACAATATAGTGAGAAAAAGTGGAGCTGGCATTCACTAAGTGAAATAATTTTCTTTGGAAGAAACAAGTTTCATTTACTTTTAACATCATCTCTGGTTTAATTTCCCAAATATTTAAATCTTAGAAATTATCAAGCTGGCTCCATTCAGCAATTCTATATTGTTTTATTCTGATTCCGTACCTTTTAGAATTATATCTGGATATCTTTTAGAATGGTAACATTAGAATCACTTGACTTTATCAAAATATTGTCAAAATATTGTTTTCTTCAAATAACAATCTGTGTCATTTTTGTACAATATTAGTCCATCTAAACATTCTCGGGCATGAGGACAGCTTCACTCCTCTTTGTAAGGCCATTTTGTATTGCCAAGACTAGATCAAAAATATGTCCCTGTACCTTTATTAAATTCATTTTTAATATTCAGTTGGCACTGCACATTCAACAGTTGTCACAGTAAATCTTCATCAGAGTTATATTTTAGAAACCCTAATATAAAATATCACATTATTTTATTTATAGACTTTTAATACTTTACTCTACTCTTTTCCACCTTTTTCCTATGAAAAGAAAAACCAGAGTTGCTTTGTTAACGATAGCCAATTTTCCCACCCATATACTTGTTTTGTTTCAAAAACTAAGAATAAAGTGGTCCCTTTGCTCTTAATGTACAAATTGTGACTACTATGCATTATAACAATACAAGCCTCTTTTGCAGTCATCTCATGAACTATTGTTCTGTTCTCCAAGTATCTGGTTAATGAGAAAAGATAATAGCAATTATTTTCTATTGAAACTAATGGCAATATGTTAGTCACAATAAATCTGTTGCACCAATTTCAGTGATTTATTTCAAGCTTAACTACCAGTAAGATTACACTCATGTTGAATAAGCCATTATTGTTTGGGTTCACAGAACATGGTAAGTGATCAACCAAGCTTTAAAAGCCACAGTGGATTGATTCGTACATCCATAATGTCATTTCTTTTGTTTTGGTTTAGTGAACGCAGCCTAAATCTGCTTTCAAGACTCTATCCTCAGAACATGATAATCCTGGATGAGATGGAAAATTGATGTTGCTGGAGGTGATGGTATTATTATATGTTCGCAGAGCACCTTACAAAGTGCAATGCCCTATAGCGCTGTCCTATGGGGAGGATTCAAAACAGTTTATGTCTGGGATATGAGGGGTCTATTGGTACCAGCATTTTTCTTTTTCAGGCATGTTGCCAGTAAGACACTATTTTAACCATCTATGAAAGACAACCACAGAAAGGAAAATTCTTCCACGTAGTCAACCATACTATTTCCAGACTGGACCTGTGGGCCAGATTTAAACACCCCGCGGGCTGGATTCAGCCCATGGGCCTTGAGTTTGACACCCCTGCTCTAGTGCAATCTTTAACATGCTTCTCAATTTGATCACCGTACACTGTTGCTATTGTTCACCAGCAGGTGGTGTACTGCATTAGTTCTTGATGTAAATGGCACTAAACAGAAGCATATAACAATCTTCATTGTATGCTTCTGTATAGTGCCATCTACCATACATTGTATAGTACGCCTATTGTCTTCCAACACAATCTATAGAATTGGCTTTCATATAATATTTATAGTGTTTCAAATATTATCTAGCCATGACTTTGCAGACACGAGTCAATCCCACTGAGAGTTCTTGGCTGGTTTAGCTACTACCGATTTTGGGCCCAAACAGGCTCTGCTAGCCTCAACCATACAGCCAGCAATGACATACATATTGGAGTAAATAAAAGAAGGTGAAGTCACATTGGAATGTTTGTTTTCAAAGAATAGCACTTTGAGAAAGATGGTTTAGTCTAGAAGAGTTTGGTTGGATGATACTGTAGTCAGATAGGATTAATCTTCACAAGCTGAACTGAGTCTTGTTAAGTTTTTTTTAAAGCTTTTTTGTTTAATAGCTCATAGTCCAAAGTAAGCTTGTAAGCATGTACAACCGATTACCTTTAAACCTGAATTTTAACAAACTTCCTAGGAGTATCTGCTTTGCTATCTGGACCTTGACTTTGATCTCTTGAGCTGAATTGGCTTGGCTTAGCATTGGCTATTGATTATCATAATCAGAGGTGGTATTCAGCCAGTTCAGATTGGTTCTGGCGTACTGGTCGCGGAAATTTTGACTAGTTCTGAGAACCGGCAAATACCAACTCTGCCTGGCCCTTTCCTGTCCCATATTCCCTTGGTTTTTTAGCTCAGCTGATTCACGTGGCAGAGCGGATTGCCGCGCTTCAGCTGAGCTTTTAGCTCACCTCTCTAGTGCTGACATAGAGGGCAGTTTTTGAGTGCTGCAAGCACGCTCTCAGGTAAGAAGATAGAACTGGTAGGGAAAAAATGTGGCATCCCACACTGATTATAATGACTTCTCTGTATTTCTTTCTGGCCATGTGTCCCCTTTTTATGCTAGTACAGCTATAAGTAATGAAGTATACAGGCAATCCCCAAGTTAAGAGTAGGTTCTGTTCTTTAACCTGAATTTATATGAAGTCGGAACTTATCCTTACAAATGGGCTACCTATTCCTGGAAGTTGGTATGTTGAGTCCTCTTTCCATGGCCTGGCAAGCCTCAGAGGCTGCACAGTGCATTTGTCAATGGCAAAAACCACTGAAAACAAGCTGTACATTACAAATGTACGGCTTCAGCAGTTCCTAAAGGCAGTGCTCAGTTCAGCAGTCAGAGTGGAGGAAAGAATGCCGTCCATAATTTTTTCATGGAAAATACTGTTTCTTCATATTGCTACCTTTCTTTCCAATAAATGTTCTTTCTCCCTGCTAAAAATGAAAAGGAAAGTTGAAGAGAAAGACCAAAAGGATGATGTAATTGCCTGCATACCTTGAGATAATGTGGATTAATTTACTGGATTCCTCTGGGTATTTGAAGAGGCCAACTCTGTATTGGCAAGGATTACTATAGATGTCATCTGTTAAACTGTAGTGGAGAAAAGATCATTGAAAACTTGCTTCTCAGAGCTGTGCATTTATATGCAATTATAAAATCTTATTACATTTCATTTAAATTTAAATTGCCCATAATTCTGAATCAGCATGCATATTTAGAATTTGGGACTATTATTACCAGGAATGGATATAGTCAGTCACAAATTTAACCATTACTAAATAGCAACCTGGGGATGTGTCTCTTGCACATTCTTCTATCATCTTAAAATATTCCTTAATATGACATCTATTTCCTTTTTTAGGGGGAAGGTAGGAAATACTGGAAATAAAGCACTGGGCCTATTCTTTGAAGGGGGGGAGAGAATGGTGGAGATTGATGTCATCCTATTATGCAGCATGCCAGCTTTTCATTCATTTATTTCAAAATATCTTCAATAAATTAAAGTCAGGTCATCTAAGCATTCAGTGTCAGATAAAGCAAGATCTTTCACATGTATAAGATTAGAGAGAAGAGAATCAATAGCCCAGGGATATGGTGAACAAATGAATATGGATGGTCAAAATGGAACAAAAACCAATAACTCATAGGGCAGTAAAATACACTGTGGGATTTGGTAGTGATGGTTGACTGGTTTGAGCTTTTAACCTTTGTGGGTTGGAAGAGAATTATAGGTCTGTAATATATGGCTTCTTGTTGTTCACTATATATATGTATTTTTCCCCAAAATGCAATTCTTTTCCAAAGTTTAAACACAGTTATGAACACTGTACTTGTTTTAAGGCTATATCATGCAGCACTTCAAATAAATGAAAACTTCTTAACGTTATTTCGTGATATAACGTGATTCTTAATGAATGTATCTTTTCTTATGTATACTGAGAGTATTTACACCAATACAAATTCCTTGTATGTCCAATCACACTTGGCCAATAAAGTATTCTACATCTACATTCTACATTTTTCCCTGAACATACCTACTAGTCCTACCTGATAAGTTTTATTAAAGCCACATTCATTTCTTTCAAGAAACAAATGATATCATATGTAAAATGGCTTTTACAGATTATATCGTATCATTAATGGACACCATTTATACCTCAGAAAGGAACTATATATAGCAATGTAATAGTACTCCAAAGTGCTCATCACCCAACTGCCTGTCTACTCCAGAGAGATTATCACCCAACTCCCTGCATATACAGGTAGTCCTTGACTTACAACAGTTCATTTAATGGTTACAATGGCACTGAAAAAAGGTGTCACTGATGACTGTTGCAGCACCCCCATGGTCATGTGACCAAAATTCAGACTCAGATTTATGATGGTTGCAGTATACCTGGGGTCATGTGATCACCTTTTTATGACCGTCTGACGAGCAAAGTCAATGGGGAAGCCAAATTCACTTAACAACCATGTTATTAACTTAACAACTGCAGTTCTTCACTTAACAACTGTGACAAAACTGTGACAATAAAATGTTTTCTCCCCCCCCCCACCCTTCCCCCCCATTTCTCTTCACCTCGTGTAGTTCTAACGAACGATGTGAGAAATAGCGGGGAAACGCATGGTTTAAATAGGCCTAAATTTTGGGGGTGGGGCTTAATTTCACCTCATGCCTAGAAATCATGCTGGGCCTTCCTATTGGTGGAGGCCATATTTTGGAGAAACACGGTATGTACATTAATAGAAAAATGTCACAAGAGGAAAACTGTTATTTCCCAGAATCTAAAGATTACAATCAAAGTGACTTAACTTTTAAAAGTATGTACTGTACCAGTATGTTTTGATTATGACACATTTTACTTAAGTCCACAAGACCAGTGTTTTTAAAACCTGGCAACTCTCAGACGGATGTGTACTGTCAGGCTCTGACCCTGTTTCCCCCTCTGCCCAAGGTATGTCATGAGTCACATTCCCAAATGAAACAATTTTGCGGGTTCCTCCGGCCACTGTGGATCTCTGTGGAGATGACCTTGATGCTGACGGCTGGAATGTGCTTTGTTTTGACTGAAATGCAAGTTCCACAATGCAGCTGTGAGGCTCGATTTCCCATTCCCCTGCCTATGGCAACTCGAGAGCAGGTCAGGAATGCTTCGTGAGTTGCACCAACTTTAAGAGGTAGGGACTTTAATTTCCAGAATTTTTAAGCCAGCATTGGAGAATTCTGGGAGTTTAAGTCTAGTCATCTTAACATTGCCAAGTTTGAAAAAAACACTGATCTAGGCTAATGTCATTAGCAGAAAGTATTTAATCTGTAAGATAAGGATGCCACTCATTTTACCTCATATGCAGGGGTGGGATGCTACCGGTTCTGCCCGGTTCTATAGAACTGGTAGCTCTGAAGAGCAGCAGACACCGAACCAGTTCTGTGTTTGCTGCTGTTTGGCCCACTCGCCCGGCCGGGCTCTTACCTGTAGTTACTGAACTGGTAGTAACACCAGTTGAATCCCACACCTGCTCATATGTACTGTATTCTATTCTTCTTCCCAAAAACATTTGTGGAACACACTTCTGCCCATAATTAACCTTTAGAAGCAAGTACCATAAAATGTGCTGATGGTTACTAATTTGGATGGATTTAAAAAAGAATTGGATGACTTCATGGAGGACTGGACTTTCAAAACCTATGAATCTTGAAGACTTACCCTCAAGCATAATTTCAAATACCAGCTTCGGGGAAACCATGGTGGAAGAAGAGAGTTTGTCTCATTTCCTGCTTCCAAGTACCCCACAGGATTTGATCAACAATTGTGATAAATGAATGATGGACTAAGCTACACCTTGGCTTGATCCAGCATGGCTTTTCTTAAATCTCTTTTTTGTTTGCTAATACCCATGAAGTAGGCAAGGCTGAAAGCTCATTATTGATCCAGGTTTCCCCATAAGCTTCATAACTGAACAGAGTCAGCCCAAATTCTCTAATCAAAATGAGATATAATTTGGCTGTGGCATTTCCTTTGCATAATATCCAACATCAAAAGTAATCTCTGCTTTCATGGACTTTCTATCGTAAGGCTTCTTCTTGGCCCCGTGTCTCCAGTGCCTCTTCTAGATCTTCGCCAAGGCCTCTGCCAGATCATATTGCCACCTGAATGTTTGACTTTGCCTCCCTTTTACTGCTGAATTGCCACTGTTGTGAACTGGCTGCACCATTCCACGGGCTAGAGGAATTTTCATAGTGCAGTGAGATACCCACAGTTGATGCCAGACTGCTCCAGTTCTTGCATGTCTGGGCTCTTTGAATGCTCAGAACCTCTTCCAGGTCTCTTCCCTTGCTCCTGAGACCACTCCAGAGATGCTAATGGAGCCTCTTATGAAGGCACTGCTGTGAATGCTTGCTTCCTTGTTCTGCTGCTGTTCCTGCTGTCCTTCAATCATCTGGGCCACAATTCATCTGGGCTGTGTATGCTGCTTCATTTTCAGCGGCTGACATCTTTGGGCTTTTTCTTCTCTTCTTTCTATGTTTCCTGACTTACTTTTATTTTCAATCCTTCAGTTGTTTTTCCTTTCCCTCCTCTTCCCCGTGTTGAATCCACCTCCAAATCCTTGCCCCTATCATCTTCACTGAGGTGATTGTTTTAAAGGAATTAAGCCCTCTGCTGCTTTCAGCTCCCGTCTTCTGTGGGTTCTTAAGGGTATGAAAAAGGATCTCAGCCCCAGTTGGTTGGCGTCCTGCTTATTCTACAAGTAAATTTCTATTTACAGTCCTTATTCTCCCTTCAGCCATTATTCTAAGATTAGTATGTATTGCGTGAGTTATTTGCAATTACATTACATCAAGGTGTGTCAATATCAGTCTACTTCAGATTATGTACATACCACTAAGTCCATACCAGTACTCAAAATAAACCCTACGCCATTACAAATGTTAGTTTTTCCATAGTCATTTTGCTATAAGATTCTTGTTTGTTCTGCAATATAATAACAGGGCTATCTTGGTGGAAATAAACCAAAGCAAATATTTGTTTGTTTGTTTAATCCATGCCTGTGGTCACCCGAATCCTTGATAACTCTAGGCACAAATAAGAGAAAACAATATGTTTAAAAAGATAACAAGATTAACTGGAACAACAAACAAATAATCCATCTTAAACCAGACAAAACTAAGTTATAACTAAAAGGAGCTTCAGAGCCACCAGTCCCTTGGCCTGGGACAACAAAGAAGTTTTTAATTGTTTCAGAAATTTAATTAAGGTGGGAGCTGCATGAATCTCTTGGGGATATGATCCCAGGCAGGAGATGGATAGCAACTGCAATTGAGCAGATGTGCTTCCTGGATCCTTGTTTATATCTAACAAATATGATGTTGTTTGCTTTTCAAATATCTTGCTCTTCAGAATTATTTATAACCTTTTCTTTCAAAAAAGTTTAATTTGTACACACACACACACACACACACGGCTTTATATATAGTAGTTGCTGAGAGAATCCTACAAGAAATTTTCTCTAACTTCTGACTTCTCTAACCTGATCTCTTTACTATCTCACTCACGTAATATCTGAATATAAGCTAAAACATTCTTTAACTTTTTTTTTTCTAGGACTAAGAAAGAAAATATACATATTTAGGTATCAAGTATGTTCTAAGACCAGGTATAGTCCAATTTATGTTCCAAGTGTGTTGCCAAGATCCCACCATGTAGATTGAGAAATGGCCTAATCTGGAGATAACCGAATTTAATTCATTGCCTGGATTCATTGTCATCCAGCGGTTTTCTGGATTTCTGCAGCCTAGATATGGTATAACCTAAGGTAAAATTCAAGCATTTTGTGTGTGTGTATGAGCAGAAATGATTATGACTGTTCCTCTTAATGTAATACAACTGATTGTTGGGAGCTTAAGTGGAAGTGTAAGATGGTTTGGTTTACAAATATGAATTTACAGATAAGAAATGTGCAGCTCAGCTTCAATTAGAATAGCTCCAATACCTTTAAAGTAAACAGACCAATAAATTCCTGCTGAATGTGAAGCTATGCAAATAATAGATGGAGGTATCCTTTTTTTTTTTTTTTAACAAAGGAAGGTTCGGGCTATTAGAACATTAATTCAGTCACCCAAGAAGTAAATCAGGTAGTTAATGCAGCTTAGAAAGGGTTATTATTATACAGCTGCTTGTTCAGGACAAATAACTGACAATGAGGAAGCAAGCCAATTTGGAGAGGGGGAAAAACAACCAAATGCTTTCTCCAGCTCCAACATCTGATGGTTACTCTAGGGCTTTGACTCAGAGGATTCCAGGATTGGAGGGACCTTGGCAACTGCTAGAGCTTGGGAGGAGAATAACTTAGAAGAAGTAGCCCTTGCCACCATAGTGCCTGGAGTCCATGATCCTGGTCAGGATTCCACCCAAACATTTTTCACGTAGGTAAAACCAATAGTGTGCTGAAAGGATAGAAAGGAGCATCTTGACAAATGCTGCTCGTGGCTCCCGAGCAGTTCAGCAATCTGAGCTGGGCCAGTGCAACTTACTTGGGATATGAAGCTGGGCCATACAGCCTCTTCTTCACCCTGCCATAATCTTTACTCAATTTCCTAGGATTAATTACTGAAACCAAGAGCTGCTTTGTTGGCTGCACTGTAGGGAGGGTGGAAAAAATGGGATGGGCAATTTCCAGATGTACCCACACGGTTCTTCTTGGTTTGCAGAGATATTTAATATATACAGTAGCCTTAGCTTTAGCGAACAGTTCTGCACAGATAATTCCAAACAGAGCTTTTTACATTCCCTCCCCTCCTTCCTTTCCTCCGCATTGCAGCTTCTTTCTGTATTTTTACTTTGGGGCTCATTTCTATCCTAGGGAAGAGACCAGAAAGATGGAGAAAAGAACTTTTTTTTTCCTCTCTGGGCTTTCTGGATTCCAGCTCCTTTGCCAAGCTGACCTTCTTGACATCTGGTCTGTTATCCAAGAACTGTCGTTCTTTCCATCAGCCAACTCACTCAACAGATTGCTTTCTCAGATCCTGCTGGGTCTCCAACTGCGGATTCCTTCTTCTAGATACACAGAGTATTGCCATATAAAAACAAATCCAGGAATGGCCAGCAAGCTGCTCCTCCGTTCATCAACTCACCCTGCCACACGCTGCCGTCCTCTTCGATCCTTTTGGACTGCTTCACTGCTTGCTACTATTTAGACAGAAAGGAAGCTTAGCCTATTCGGTTTAACTGCCAAATTAAATGAGAAAAGGACAGACATTTTTCTGCTGCAACAACTATATAACTGCAGCCATAATGGCACTGATTTTTCAGCACCTCACACCAAAGTACACAATAGGCAGTAGGCTATAGAACAGGGGTGTCAAACTTGATTTCATTGAGGACCACATCAGGGTTGTGTTTGATCTTGGGAGGGCGTGGCCAGGGGGTATGTCCAGCTTGATGTCACTCGTGTCAGGGGGTGCCTGTGGTGGCCTGAGTGCTCTGCCAGTGAAAATGGGCTCACGAGCTCCATTTTCGGCTGGGATGGCCTCCTGCAACCCTGATGGGTAATCTGGCTGCAACATCTGTCACCCCACTGATCGGCAGGGTTGATTTGGCTGATCTGGCTGGCTAGGCAGGTGTCCCCTTCATCCCTCACTGCTCCATGTACATCCCTCCTGAAACTGCTCTCGCGAGCTCCGTTTTTGGCTGGGACAGCCTCCTGCAACCCTCTGCCAGCAAAAACAGAGCTCGGGAGGGTCGCATGCAGCCATTTTGAGCTCCGTTTTCAGTGGCAGAGGCACTGCGGGCTAGTCCTTCGCTATTAACGGGGTGGCACTGCAGACCAGAGCTAAGCACTCAGTAGGCCAGATCCGGCCCGCAGGCCTTGAGTTTGACACTCCTGCTATAGAGACTTCGGGATTTGTTTTGTGTTCCCTTTCTTTCTTCTTTGTGTTTGTGAGATTGCTCATCTCAGGGTCTACATTCTGCCTTGTTTCCAAAGTACTACTCGTGCAGATGGTTGCATTTAATGACAATTGCCCTAACTTAGGAACTTTAAGCCAACCTCATACGCAGTCTATGCTTATGTCTCTTCAAATGATTTTGAAATGATCAGTTATATATTTTCTGACTGGGTAGCTATGGTTAGATTGAAAGGTAACCCTAAAAATGTAACAGATATGTTTGCTTTCCCAATTTACTTTGCAAAATTCTATTTATTGAAGCAAATCTGTACATACCTTAATGCCATATAAGTTGATTCACTTTAAATCATAGGTCACTTAAACCAGCATATCAACTTTGGTATAGTTTTGTCTAGATTTG